>NW_026461173.1:0-65654 GCF_021730395.1 Mercenaria mercenaria | reverse complement strand
GATCCTGATTCTATCCACCCTCGTTATGATAAATTACAAAGGTGAGAGTTCTGTCCAGTGAAATAATTTATAAAAGGTGTCGGTATAGAAAAGCTACCATATACAATTGTTCCATAAAATTGTACGAAATGTATTTTGGAAAATTTAATTAATCGGTTTGGTTGTTTGTGTGTAGTTTTAATTGCTCTATTCTGTTATCTTTTCAAAAAAAAAAAAAAAGAAAACACGGTGTAATACAGAATAAAGGTTTGGCTCAAGATTCCTTCCTCACTATTATGTCGGATTTGTTTAGTTTTACGTAAGTACCATTTTGGGTGACAGTACAGAAAAATCAAACTGTTTATTTTCTTCACAAAGAGCAGATATAAACCATAAATAAAAGATAAAAGGACAGGGTGTCGGGGGAAAGAAAATAGAAAGGAAGTATATTCCCCAGGGAAAGCAAAGCCACGTTCCTAAAACGCAGTCTCCGTACACCGTAAAACAAAGTAGCACAGACTTGCACGTACAAAGGACGGCCGGTGACCATAATTATGGTGGGTACGGTAACTTACTCATAGTGAAAGGAGAGATGGTGCAAATGCAAGGGAGCGGGAAAGTGCGATGGGGGTAGTGAGGAGAAAGAGGAAAGATACAACAACAAACAATACAACATACGCAACACAAAATACGAGCATGACAGAAAACAAGTTGAATATTGGGGCACCGCCTTGGAAATGGCAGTAACCTATATAAAGAAAACTGGGGGTTTAAACTACTTACTCTATTTTCAACAAGCTAGACAAGACAGTGTAAATAAAATCACTTCCCTCTGAGAAAGGATCTAGCATTAGTGACACAATACCAGATCATATAAAGTAAAACATAAAAATATGGTCAATCTAAGGTATAATTACACCAATGTACTCAACAACTTGTCTGAGGTCAGACCAACAAGAGTCTAACATTTCAGGGTACGACTTATCAAGCTGCAAGCTCCCTTCGTCCGTTTTTTGTATGATTTAGGAGAAAAGCATCAAGGAGTCTTACACTTTATTATACATCGCACCATCAAATAAGAAAGAGTAGCAAATAACTATAGAGTGGTCAATCACCAGATTTTCGCACTGTATTCTCTTTCGATAGTTCTTTTACACATTTTACAAATAGTTGATTAAAATAAGCATTATGTTTTATCATAAACTACAGCCCCATAGTATGTGTTTTAAGGTTTATGTTACATTTCTTTAAAAGTTCGGACGATCTGCAATCTGCGTTACACTACTCTGTTTAATTCCATAATTCCTTGGCCGTCAAAATTCTTGTCGAACTGGCAAATTTCCTCATATTCTCAACCTGAAATCATATGTGCATTGGCTCCAACTCTTAATGCCGCCTCTGCAGCCTCTCGCGATGATTTTGAAATATCTTATATATGTAAATTAGGCTATAGATATATAGATGTCCACTTTCGGTTTGAACCGGTGTCGCGTGATTATCACACTGGTGATAATTACGCGGCGGAGTGGGAATCGCATGGTTAAGGGTATGGCCGTGATTATCACACGGGCGTTGTTAATTTTAAACAAAAGTACATTTATGATAAAAAAATGTTCAGCAATTATTTCTACATCTCCTGACATAAAATATATGGGTATTCAGGTGCGTAGCAACTCGGGGTGTGCATCAAAACAACATCTTTTGTATAAAACGGGATGTGTTTCATAAAAAATAATTCAAACTTCCTTTTTAAGACAATTTTAAAATGTTTCTGTATGTTTTTTAATAGAATATATGTATCATTATGATGGACAGTAATGGCCTTAAAGAAACCAGTGGCGGATAGTGATGGGTAAATACACCTTAGAAACACACGATTTATGGTTATGATTGTAGGGATAATACACGTTCGGTCTCGGTCACAAACAATCCCGCGGGCTTCTGCAGACGTTAATACACAAAACAAACGTGTATTGTCGCTATTCTTGTTGTTGTTCTTTGAAACGGTAAACATATTTTAAATATCCATAACCAGGGCCCAAAAATCAACAACATTACTAAAAGCACATACTGAAGATTTTTAAAAGATTTTTTTATCTCTCGTTATTACAAACATGAAATTACCAAAAAGTATTCATATAACTTCAACATCTGGTAAACAAGAGCCCAATTTCAAAAATACCTTTACATTCGAGTTATTTTGAGTACAGACACATTTGGAGTACGGATGAGTACGAACGTAATGTCAAACTTTCAAGCTGTTTATATAAATTCTTCCAGAAATTAGATAAAAACATATACCGGCTTATACTTACCAAAATCATAAATATGATTCCTAAAAACAAACAGTCGTACAAGTTACACGCGATTCTTAAATATTCACGGTTATCTACAAAAACTGAAACGACGCCGAGTTCTAAAAGGGGAGTAAACAAGGGAAGAAGCGAGTACGAACATTGTTGGGGGCAGCGCATTTTGCGTTGGTAACTGATACAGCAAAACATTCTATGATTTAGATTGCATCTTTTATGCTACAAGAAGAGGTTTTTACGAAAGAAACAAGACGCAGATACCAGATGTCAATCTGCGCAGAAATACATATATGTCCTTGGGAAAGCATTTCAAAAATAAAAATCGGGTATTAACAGCACGTGAATTGCCTCGTTTGCAAACGATTTTTCTCCCGTTAATACATGGGCGGATCCAGTGAAAAAAAGTAGTTTTTATGCAAGATTATATTATAACACCGCGGGCGGCGTAATTTTGGGTATATATAATATACCTTTATAATGCATCACATGATTCAGGATAATTTCTCAAAATTTCTATTCAGGTGCGTAGCATGATCATCTCGCAGGGATGGATAATAAAATATAATAACATTTTAATGAAAATGTATTTTTTTTTATTTAAAGAAATCAAGTATTCTGTATAAACTGTTTAAGTATTTATGTATGTGGCAACACAGCACCCTTTGAAATCAATCACAAAAATGTTGTTTTTTTGTAGTGCATTAAAATGAATTATTATATAATGAGCCAAGCTTTTTTTTTGAAACCAGGAGAGGGTAATAATTGGCGTTTCTTGTATTAAGAAATATACGGTTAAGGGGATGGCCGTTACAATCACATGGGCGTTGTTTATTTAAGATATACATCGACGCTTGGAATTATTCAGGAATGCATCCTGCATTTCTGTCATAAAATATTTGAATATTCATGTGCGTATCAACTCAGGGATGCGCATTAAAGTATCCTACTTTGAGAAACATAATAATTATCTTTCATGTAGAATACAAATATATATTTTTAAAATCCACATTGCACGTGTGATTATAACGATCATACAATAACGTCTTATATAGAATTTGATTTCATGTGCACCTGTTTGCAACTAAATAAACAAATATTTTGTAACTGTATAAATATATATTATATTTACGCCCAGAGATAATACAAACCTAACAACATATATTTATTTATTATACCAGATTTGTAGGTGCAAGCGCCTTTCGGAACATTAGGTACATTATAACTATAGACATAATCACACTGCCCGCCTTGTTACTATAATACCTATACCCTAAAACATGTGACCCATCATTAACCGCCCCTGAATTGTAAAAGTTCATATCAATCCAACATTTAAATAAGATGTACAGAAACATTTTTAAAGTATTATAATAGGAAAGACATATCTTTTTATAAGATATCCATACATGCATTCTGCATCTACTTTTATAATCGGGCGTGCAGCAACACCAAGTTGTAACTTGAAATACATTTTGTAACATATTTTAATTAAACTCAATTTCCAATAAAAAAGTTCTGGTACATGTATTACTGCTATATTCAAACGGGCGATGTCAACTTTTGATATATATATACTTGTATACATACATTTTAATACTAACACATGGATTCAGGTACAAAATATTTATGCAATCAGGCGCGTAGCAAAGCATATGTGCAGCTTCACACAACATGGTTATAGAAAACGTTAGGCTTTAACTGTTATAATAACACGGGCAGTATGGAATTTAGATATCTTTACTTGTATGGCATGCATAATTATTCATTAATAAATCCTGCATCTACTGGTATAAAATAGTTAGTTATTCAGGTGCGTAGCAAACAGAGTAGCACCATTAAATGTCATATTTCGAAGAAAATATATTGCAAATTCAGGAGCGTAGCAACACAGGGGCGCACCTTAAATACCGTATTTTAAAGAGAAACAATCATTAACTATATTAAACATGGTGTTGAGAAAAATTGGCTATTTTTGATCTCAGCCATCTTGTAATATGTGTAATAGAGTTCCGCTTAAGCCGGTGCTAGGGGGCGTGAGAGGTGTTGCACATTTCATTACCTCTCATGAACAGACTCAATCAAACCGTGTCTGCTATTCTTCTTCTTGGTTGTATTCTTTGCTTCCAAAGGATCTTTTTACAAATTTTATTGTCTATTCGGCGGCGGATGCTGACTTTACACCGTGCAAATCATGCTTTCTTCCAAATTTTAATTAAACCAATAACCGGTCCAATTTCTAAAATGTCATCCACTAACTAAAATTTGCTCATGAGAATGTCAAACAAGTTATCAGGTTCTTAAATCAAGAGGAAGCTTTACTGGAAAATAACAGTTTTGAAATAGACACCTCGTTATTTACACATCGCGGCCATGCTTTTTTGCAAATTTCTAGGCAAAAAGACAATTTTCACAGCGTGCGAATCTTATAATTTTGAGTAGCTATTGACAAGCAACAGTCCCAGAAACAATATTTAACACATTAGCAAGTTTTAAGACAATTTATTTCGTGGAAAAGATAAGACACTGTATTATGCAAGTTTTTTCAGAAGCACCTTAAAAGACGGTAAAATATATCAAGTTGTGTGTGCATATTCAAATCAATACATTTTAATTCCTAGAGCATAAAGATAAATTAAAATTATACAAGTTTTAAAATCTATCTTTGAAGATATTTAATACATATTTTTGTAAATATTGGACAAAGAATAAGCATATGGGCAAGTTTTGAAAAACATATATGAACCTTTGACCTGGTCACGACCGTGTGATAATAATCACGCTACACCGGTCCTATTCCCCAATTTTCAAAGTCCTCACATCAAGAAATGCTTTGGCACTGCAAATCGATCTACATACATAACTTGTATACGCGTTTCTGAGAGGAACTACATTGTCCGAAAGAAGGTCTTTACTTTGTTTCAGAAAGTAAATAACCAATTCTCCCTCTTTCTTTGTTTATATTTCTAGTATATTTCCAGTCTTTAGCGACGCCTCGGAAGTGTGATTGGTTCTTTTTTTTAAACACACCTCCAACAGAGGGAGCCAGTGTTTTCAGGCAGTGATTAAACTCTATCTATAAATCCGAAACAATTTTATTGTAATTAAATAAAACGTTTCTAACTGGATTAATATACTTGTAACATATAAAAGGTGTTTTCGAATTCTTGAAATATTTAGGAATAGAGCTAACTATACGGATTTGTCTCTAAAAATACTAGGTAAATCAAGAAACTCGATTCCTTTATTTAGGAAAGGTAATTCAAGGACGTTGCATTTATGATCATTCAGAATCAATATGAGGCCTGCGAAATTGTTGCGTATAACTTTAAATCCGAAATGCAGCTTCAAAAATTTGATGTGTACGTATAACAATATCCGACTCGTCAGCTTCTGGATCAATTTTCTTCAACGAAAAAACAGGTAAGGAACATGATTAAACATGATAACATAGAATGTCTACCATTATGTTTTAGTATCATATTGCAATTAGCGACAGCAATTCTTTTGCGACGTTTACGTTTGGTTTACGTTTGGTATTTCCATTTTGCCGAACACCATGAGAACGTGATTAGCTTTTTCTTGGGGGAAAGAGAGAATATATCAATTCCGCAATCTTTTCAAATATATCCCTTCTATATGATGATGATGATGATGATGATGATAATAATAATAAAGATAATAATCATATAAACAAAATGATTAATTAAGACATAAGCTATGTAAATATTCAAATACATTCCGATTAAGTTTCAAATTTTAGTACAAATACATTTCTTTAACAATGTAGGACACTACTTGTGTTTATGGTATAGACATTTACCAACTGGGTCATGACAATTCTTCTATTTTTCTACTGTAATAAAAAAGATTGTAGAATGTTTAATAGAAAGAGATGAAGAATCAAATATTTTAGACACACATATTTAACTGTTGGACGATAGGCTTCACTCTTTCAATATATCTGACGGGACAGTTGGAGAACACACTGAAATCACACTTAAGCACATAGCTGTCACATGTGAGATGGCTAGGTAAAGATAAAGGCTCAGGCTTCAACGCATATTGCTGGATGTCACAAAAAATGTTTGTAGTTGAGACAATCTGCAAACTTGATATTCTACATATAAATATACTTGACAATGAAAAGACTCGGCACAAGATGGAAGTCTATAAATCAAATAAATAAAATGACTTCACATGCCTTTCCAACAGTATTTAATTATAAAAATATAAACTAGTTTCGCCTATCGGCTCATCAGTGTACATACAATGTAACGTGACGTTACTATGGTAATGACGCGACGTCAATATAAAGGGACGTAATTCTGACGTTATTTTCTCATAGGGGCGTAATAAACATTGTTATTTAATTATTCAGAATTTAACTGTTACTGTAGTCTGTTAAGTTTTGGTTTAAAGCATTTTATAAAATAATTTTCTTTCGCTAACCTAGCTGAAGTACTATCTACTTTCATTTTAAAAAATGGGAACATTTGAAACTTTGGATCTTTATTACTGCAAATATCTATATGATTACTTAGTGGAATTTGTCTAGTTGAAGGGTCTCTTATTTGTTGTGCGTGGATAGTTCTTCTTGTTCTTAATTTATCGCCAGTTTGGCCAATATAATATTCTTCGCATCCGTTCCAGGTTATTACATACAGTACATTTTTTACATCAGAGGACATATTTTCATTTACGTAAAATGTTTTGCCGTTAGTGAAGAATCACAAAATATCACACAGTCAGGGTCTCTTTGATACACAAATTTCATAGAGTTTCTCAGATTGTCAATCCACCATATAAGATCTATCATTACACATTCTGTTAAAACAATTTTTGCATCATAATTGCCTTTATTTTTGTTTTAATATATCATTCCTATATATTTCAATTCTTTTATAATAAAACACTGCATTAGAAACAGTTGCACTGCATGCCAATAATTTCCCTAACATATCGGATAACATTCTTACTGTTAATTTCCCTAAATTCAATATTTGTCTACATTGACTAATAATTTTTCCTACTTTGTCCTCAGTAATACTGACACATCAATGGAATTTAACAAGAATCCTAAATATTCAATGATCTGCACTTCGACAGCAAAGTCTGCACTCTAACAAGTGTCAAGTCTTTTGCCTTAGTCGTATGCCGTGCATCATCCCATAATTCAATGTTTACTTTAGGAACATTCAGATTATGACAGTTTTCAGGAATTTTATGTTTTTCTTTAAGTGTTTCTAATGAATTGCTGAGAGAATTTTTCGGAACGACAGGTTCACATTAGTTGACAGTTTATCGTTAATTTTTTCACCAACTGCTTCTTCCGTAGAATATAATTGCTCCATAGTACTGTAAAAATCACTCTCGTCATCTTTCGAACAGTTTGATTCTCCATCTGAATCAAGCAACTCATACGAGCATGGGGCTGTTTCGGCCGAGTCAGCCGAGTTTTCACCTTTTTCGGTGTCATTCTTAAAGCCGAGTCGGCTTTATTGACCGAGTCGGTCGTATTGTTCTCCCTTGAGTCTTTCATGATTTCTAGTATTTCTGATTGTTGGGCCATTATTGTTTTAAAAATATCCCTCGTTTCATTTTGATTGTCACTGGATCCTGGCAGTTGTTTGTTCTGCACATCATTTTCACTTTTTCTTTCTTGATCCATTTTTAATAAATCCAAACAGATAAGTTAACGTCACTAGTAAATTAATAATAATAATAATTATATTAATACAAAATCCCTTTCCTCATGTATAAATTTATAATACACTGTCACGGCATTTTATAATGACACAAATTTTTATATCCACATATATTTCTGCGTCTAGCCTCTACCTAGCCATCTCACATGTGGCACTATGTGATTAAGTGGGAGGAAATGAAATTACAACCGCATGATCTTGTGTACAAACAATGTTGACCACACCTCCCAGGGAAATTCAAATTCAAATGTTCTCTTCACAGGCTTAAATTTTGTTCTCAAGTCACCTTTGCAAAATAAACCAAAATCAGCTTTTTGAATAAGATGTTTCAAAAAGTCACAATGTACAATTGTGCTAATTTTTAAAGATATATATATTTGTACTGAGTTAAGGTAATTTCAAAGAAGAGTTCCCTAAGTGTTTGTTTTACACTCGAGATGGAGATGCTGTTGATTGATGAAAAGTGGCATTTAAACTATAAGTCGGTAATAGATCACTTATTGACATTCTAATGCTTAAAGTTTTGCCTTCACTACACTGCGGTCCTTTTCGGCAAACTTAATTGCATTAGAATGTCAATAAATGATCTATAACCTATACCTATGTATGATCCCATTTATGAAATATATAAAATACCGGTAAACTAAATCGCGCTACGCAAAACATTCATGAAAATACATTTAACGCGAAAGTCAAAGAAAAATATGTTTAGATAATAAGTATTCATGTAAAGCAAATTTAAATGATTCTGCTTCCCCTAAAGTGTCAGCAAAATAAGAATGAAGACCAAAGTGCATCGCAAATTTAAACTTGAACTTATATTCTTATACGTTAAATAATAAATTTGTGGAATTTTTCATTCTATAGATTTCATTACTGAATGAAACGATATAGAGTTTTCGCGATTATCATTATTTTCTCGCTGCGCAGGCGCAATAAGCTCTCGTTTAACAATGCGCATGCGCAACTGGGTACGAATTTGCATATACATGTTTCTCGCTTTTACACGATTACCGTTTCCTGAACGAATAACGGCTCGTTTCCCGAAAGCGCAGAAATTTAATGGAAGCAACTGTTGTGGTCGATGTCTTGCGCATGCCACTTTGTCTCATTATGGGGAACATTTATGCAAAGTTGTTTTAAAATGCCTTCATGGATTGCTTCGAAAAAGGCGGGGAACAATATTTGATTGTGTTATTACTTATAAGCTTAATCGCATATTCCAGATACACTAAAATGCCACATGCCAAATGTATCAGTTTATTGTTTACAAAACGAATGTAAATGTTTTAATAAATGCTCCTGAAAGGAAACATTGAAATATTAGCTCCAAAATTGCAAATTGTTGAAAAGTAATTAAATCATTGACGTTTACATTTTGTTTAACACTAACACATGGTTTAAACTTCCAAACATAATAATTATAATTACTACTATTACGTTTAGTTAATTCCCGACGTATGCATTTACAGCGATAGTTCCACCCCTCCTACTGTATTCAAATGAAAAATATCTATTAAAAATTTGGTTCTAAGTTAATGAAAATGTTTAAACACAACTAAAAGGGGAAGAAATGATTTTTCGAATCGTGCTTCTTTCTGTAATTATACCAATTATTGGTATTTCCTCACGGGCATGCCAGGCAAGTTATCAGGGTTTTAAATTGACAAAAAGATACACTGGAAAATAACAGGACAGTTTTGAAACAGCTCGTTATTTACGCATCGTGGCCATGATCTTTAAAGATTTAATTTTTTAAGATTTTTGAATTAAAAGGTTATTTTAATAGCATGCATGTCTTATCATTTTGAGTAGCTGTCCAATATTTAACACCTGTAGCAAGTTTAAAACAATTTGATTCTTTGAAAAAAGTAGTAATTCTGTTCTGCAAATGTTTTCACAAGCACCATAAAAACCGGTAGAATTTGTCAAATTTGGCATATTGAAATTAATACATTTACATTTCTGGAGCATAAAATTAAAATAAAATCAAATTGGTTTTAAAGGCTAATTTCAAGATTGTATATGCAATCTGTAACGCAGAATAAGCATGTGGGCAAGTTTGAAAAACAAATATCAGTGTGCCCATACCACGTGACTTTGACATCATTTTTGGAGTAACACGGCAAGCTAAATTGACAACAACTACGTCGGTTCAAAACTTCGAAGCAATGTAAGTTCTTTATTTCTTGATCTAATATGACCAAATATAGCACAAGCGAAGGCAAAAAATGAATACTACACACATAAGTAAAAGGTTTTAGGAATAGACGAGCAGTGTTGGCCTGAAAATGGGAAACTGTTTTCTTTTGAAAAATTTAGCATGCTAAGACGGCAAGTAAGTGTCCCTTTTGACAGAAAGTAAGGTCATTGTGGACACTAGGGGCGTTCTGCGTCTTACCGATCCACAGGGACTTATTTACAGTTCTGTTGGAGACCTTAGATGGAAAAATGTGGCTGAATTAATAGAAAACTGCAGAATATGGTAAGACAGCAATCTCGTTAATACGGAAAAGAACAACAAAACAAACCATGGACAAATATCAAACAGGGAATGCCAAAAACGCAGTCTCCCAAAAACGAAACCCAAAGCACGCAGACGTGCACACTACAAACACACATACAAAGCAAACACACGAGGACAAAACGATCAAATAAAGGAACTCAGTGGGGCACCGCCTTTGAACGGTCAGTGGCAAAACACCACTGGGAAGCTTAAACCGATTTATGGTGCGCACCAAACCTCACTCTTACCCCCACCATGTTCCAAAGACACGGGACAGTGTAAATAGAAGTAATCCCCGCCAGGTGAATCTCGAACACACGTAATGGAAACAAAAAGGCATGGAATGTGAAACACAGAATTGTTGCTGTATAAAAGCAAACCTTAAGAACCAAAAACGTATGTACTCAATGCTTTTGCAGAAGAAAGAGCAACAAGAGAAACACCCTTAAGGGCCCGACGAAGCAGGCCAGAAGACATCAAAACAGTAAGACAGATATCAAAACAGTTCAGTCCTGGTGGGATTTAAAAACTGCTTATCATAGAGTCCTTCCCCCTCTTCAGTCAGACACAATCAAAGAGGGAAGCGTAGTGTCCAACTATAAATGGGTTGAAAACTAAACATGCGGTATGTCTCAAAACAGTTGGGTCGTAACCTCTTTTAATAAAACGTTTCATAATTTTACCAAATACAGTTGGAAAATTACCATGACTCGAGATCTTTCGAAGTTTGTGAACCACATCCCCATAAAAATGGTTTTAGAAATACCTTCTCGCAGAAGTGTCTTTAAATTACTATTGAATTTTAAAACCAAAACAGAATTACGATAGTAAAATTTAGCAAATAATTTACGCAATTTGTAATAACGGTAGCCTTGCTGAAAAAGATAACTTGTAATATATTGATTACGTTCATTGAAATCCTTGGCATGACTAGACGCTCTGGCAAACCGAATTAATCGAGAAATATATACCCCATAAGATGTAGCGTGAGGTACATTCCCATCCAAATGGAGAAAATTTACAATACTAAAATTAAAAGCACCCCTCTTGTCGAAAATTTTGGTATGTATAATATTGTCATAAATAGAGAGATGTAAATCTAAAAATGAAGCATCAGTATCTGAATTGTTAGTTTCAATTAATGAAGCTCCCTGGGATAAATAATATCCACCAATTGACCAAAAACGGATTATCCATTTCAAGAATATCATCCAGATAGCGTGATGTCTTATTAAATGCAGTTATAATGTTTGCCTGCATATCTGGAGAAAGGCTCAACATAAAGTCTCTTTCATAACAATATAAAAACAAATATGCGACTAGGGGTGCACAATTTGTTCCCATGGGAATACTAATTACTTATCTAAAAAATGCATTCCTGATGTAAATATTGTTCAAAATAAAGGAAATGGCTTCAGGTCCACATTGTATAATGTTTGATAATACTGCTAGTAGAAAAGGCTTAATCAAAATTGCAAGCGAGCAATGTAGCATTCTCCCTGGCAAAAGTCTTTGAGTAGCCATTGTTTACTTTATCGTCCGATGAGCCGCACTTCCCAGCAAAGAGTCACCCGATGCTCATCAAAAAGCAGATCACTCAACTTCTTACCATAACCACAACAATTTTCAAAGACTATATATGATATTATACATTTAGAAATTCATGTCCCACAGTTTTCTTGCGCGTTACCTTCTGATTTTGCCCGTCGGAAAATATATATAAAATTCACAGACGAGCACATAAAAAAAAACTTACCCAAGTCACTATCACAGTCACAATGTATCAATTTCTAAAGGAAGGGGATCATTCGAAAGCATTCAGATGAAACCAAACAATGAAAATGCAGACTCGGTTTGACCGTGTCTGTTTATGAGCAATTATGAAAAATGCAACACTGCTCACGCCCTACAGCACCTGTTTCAACAGTATTCAATTTTAAAACGTAAACATATGCACATCCAAACACATCCCAAATTGTAGAACTACTTACTGAAGAAGTAATCAATTGTACGTATGTTTAATATATTTCAGTACGATGATTTTAGCAGAGGAAGATATAGGTATATATATTCTGAATGTAGGAACGCATATACCATCATATGGGGGAATATGAACACCCATGAAATAACACACAGCGGGGCACTACTGTTCACGTGCTGTTGCAAATGCTATTCAACTAAGCGGCTTCTACATAGTTATATGTTCAGCGTTCTGTAGTGTTTTTTTGTTTTGTTTTTTTTTTATTTAACGTCGCACCGACACATGATAGGTCATATGGCGACTTTCCAGCTTTAATGGTGGAGGAAGACCCCAGGTGCCCCTCCGTGCATTATTTCATCACGAGCGGGCACCTAGGTAGAACCACCGACCTTCCGTAAGCCAGCTAGATGGCTTCCTCACAAGAAGAATTCAACGCCCCGAGTGAGACTCGAACCCACATCGATGAGGGGCAAGTGATTTGAAGTCAGTTACCTCAACCACTCGGCCACGGAGGCCCCCTGTTGTTATTCGCCGTTTAAAGTCTTGAGAATATATACCCGATTGAAGTTTTGATTTTTTTTTAAATATTTTCCCAACAACACTTTCACCATCTATTTGCATATTTGATGTTTCAAGGCTCTAAAAGTTATTATTTGGGTCCGAATGATAAATAGAAAGCGACTCGACATTCTTAGTACGTCAATATCGAGCTAAAATGTTATAGCGAAATGGTGCTGTTGTACTTTTTGTTGACATGAAACTGTGCTATGATTACTTTGCATACAAGCACGCTCGCAACCCCTCCCTTCCAAACACATATTTTAATGTTGATGTATTTAATTCATGGGTGCACAGTGCATGGAGACGTTAGATATCAAGTCTGCTTAACTTTTGGAAAAGGAGTTCAGTACAAGAGACGTGAAGCACGAGGCGAGAAAACGTGGAAAGTAATTACAAATCATGTGATGTTTGTGGCCACAAGAAGGACGACTGATTTGAGGGAACACATAGCGCGCCATTCTGAGGAGAGGATATTGTATGTCGGAAAATAGGGAGTTCAATCGAAAAATACACGTTGATACATGAAAACACCTTGCCATATATAAACTTCATTGTATTTGTGTTTTGCATACAGTATAATTGGCATGGACATATCATTAATATTCCGTAACCGGAGCATGGTAAATTTTAATATATAAGTTGCATTTTGGAATGCGCAGTTCTTGTATAGCCTGTACAGAATAAAAATATGGAGCGTGCTAGAATTGTTCTGTTCTGTGCAATTTTAGAATTCCAGTAATGCCCGGTAATTCTGTAATTGAACTGGACAAATCTCGAATCGCGCAAGGGATGTTTATATTGTACCTAAATAGATTGACAGAAGTCGTGGATACAGAACAGATTAACAGACTGAAGAACACAAAATGTATAACATTGAAACTATCACATAATCACATAATAATATTTCTGATTAATGTAATAGGGCTATTGTAGAAATGATCTGTGAATTTTAAGAATTCCAACATGTCAACTATTATCGGGATTCTAAAAATGCGCAGGATAATTCTGGAATGGTCCATATTTTCATATTAAGCATTGTATTTATATAGATTTGCCATATCAAATTTCCAGCTAGTCTTCCTGCCTTTGAGAATCCAAATCAATGAATGACTTGCATGTGTGTTGGTTCAATTGTCACAAACCATGAAGACACATGCCTTTATCAGTTTTATTTGTACTAGATATATATAATAATAATAAAAAATAAAAAGAACAGTTATGGCGTTTGATGCAAATACGAAATATAAAGGTATCCAGTAAGTTCGTTCCTATTTCCGCGAACCATAAAATTATGGTGATCTTTCTAAAATGTCTTCTCTTTATAAAATGAATATGTAAAATATGAACACTTGAAGATTTTGGCTAATAAAACTTCCATCAAGCCAAAAAGGCACCTTGAAATAATTATTACATCAGAGTTCTTAAGACGTTTCAACGGCCTATCCGATATCATTTTTCAGCAACTATTTTGTGCTGCTTTATATAAAATGATAAAAATTGTTATTTACTGTTTTCAACTTGATGTTATATTTTGTAAGTTTTAAATATATTAAAATAAAGTTTTTGACTTTTGTAGGCATTAATTTTCCGATCTATGATAAATGTCAAGTGTTTGCACAATTACATATTTCGTACAACAATACGTAAAAGTAAGTATAAACGTCCAGCAATATATGTCGGACAAAAGCCACGAAGCTCGATGATACAAGAAAATGTTAGCATGAAATACATGTAGAAATGTCATTTTGACAGAATCTCTAAACAATAGGTGTTTCTGCATTGCAAATGTGAAAGATCACCAGTACCATTGTGTCACTGTCAACCCTGTGTGTCGGCAACATTTGCTTTAAGATTTGTTTCTCCCGCCGTTTACCCGTCTCAAATTCAACGCATCACATGCTATGGCGTATCTTGGCCTCTTTGAACTTTGTCTTCACAGATCGACGCCTTGGGTCGTCAAGTTCATGATACCTGAAAACAAATTAGCAATTGCCGTTACATGACGACCACGTGTAGATCTGTAAGGCTCGTCTTCGAAAAGAAAAAACACCCACACAACGCTCGGCATAGCCTCGCCCATTATATTTACTTAAATGCCTAATATATTCTCTATTTATTATCAGGGGACTATTTCGTCCGCAATGACAGCATTTATCACATTGATAAATTTAATGCAAGTGGGTATTGCACACTAGTGGTGGTAAATATCTCTCACAATATGCATATATGTGAATGTAACACAATACGCTTTGTATCGTTTGGATGGTGCTAATGTCATTATAAATCTTTAAAAATCTATGCATACCTTCGGGATGCAAGAGGCGTTATCCGCAAATGGAGATTCTTCAGAGTCGTGAACGTGCCTTTTTGGTGTCTGTGAGGAAGTTCACTGCCCTATCAGATTGTTAACATTTTTTCTTAAAGTTGTGTACTAGAACGACCTGAAAAGATGTACATGTGCATGTTTTATACATATCTAACGAGGCTATATCACACATGCCTAATGATAACGTTTAAGTCGGTTCTAACTGCGGTGATGCATTTTCCGCTACTGTCCCTATCAAACAAAACGAGATTGTTACTTTAGTCCTTGATAAAGTTTTGTGTTTTTTTTTAAGAACCACACTGCAAGATTTCAATGAAATGATTAAAGATTATAGTATTGTGACGTCTATATCACTAATATATGTATTATTGAGAGGTGACATGGTCCAGGGTAAAAACACCGTAATATAGACCCAGAGGTCATGAGTTTGAATCCCTCAGAGGCGAACTTCCTACCACTGCCTCCCCTTTACCGAAATGGGCGCTAGTACTAGTAAAAATCTTAGAAAGCAGCTGTAGAGCGTGAGTGAGTTCATGGAACTTGTTTCACATTCGATGTAAATTTTAAAAATGTATTTCTAATTATTTGTTTTATTATTATCGTTATCATTATTATTGTTGCTGTTGTTGTATAGATCTAGAAGATCTGACGTGAGTTGTTAGTTATTATAAAAGATATGAAATGAGTGTTGAATGTTAAGCGAGTTTCTTGACGGGTTTCATATACAAAATGTAATTCTCTATTAAATAACAACTAACGCAGGATAATATTTATCACATGATGCTCTCGATGTGATACATTATAAATACAACATATGTTTGAATATTGATGTGGTAAGAAGTAGAGACATCTTGTCTTGAAGAACATTCGATGACTATTTGCTGAGAAGTGCGATATAACAGTCTTTCTTTTTTAAAAGAAAAAGGGCTTGCCGTATTAGCTGGCTTGCCGTCTTAGCATATTTTGCATTTTCCACAGTTTTCTTATAATCCTGCATTATTATTTCTGACAAATGGCTTCAAAATTGCAGGCATTGAATCCCTGTGAATCGGTTATACGCACGATACCCTTCATGCCCACAGTTATCTGTTTTCCTGCAAAAGGGACACTTGCTTGCCATCTTAGCATGCTAAATATTTGTTAAGAAATCAGTTTTCCCGTTTTCAGGCTAAAACTGTTCATTTGTTTAAAAAATTATTTACTTGTACATGCAGTATTCACTTTTTGCCTTTGCCTGCGCTATATTGTGGCCATATTGCATTAAGAAGTAAAGAACTTACATTGCTTTGAAGTTTCTAATCGACAAAGTTGTTGTCAGTTACCAAAAAAAGTTAAAGTCACGTGGTATGGGCACACTGAATAGAAATAGTGGTTCTGGTCACCTTTGTGAAAATCATGCTACATCAGAAACATAAGCATTTTTTCACATTGACGTCTGAATTTCATATAAGGTGTGTGACGTCACTTTAATGAGTGTTTGTGTTAAATTTCTATTTAAGTCTTAGCAATTGTATTCAGGCTATTGAACAAAATCATAATATCTATATGATATTAATATATATAGATACGCATGTAATAAAAAAATTATCAGCTTTGCATTTAAATGTATTTGTCAGCAAGAGTATTTCATCGCGAGATCTTCTAATCGCTTCTAATCTATCGCATTTATTAAAAACGGTAGATTAACGATTAAATAAAAGAAAATTGTATAGTAAAGAAAGTAATTATTTAGAAAAACGTTGATATGATAAGCTGTACAATTAGTCAAATACATTGCTAGATAAAAGTTTGGTAAAAGTAAAACTAGTGAGAAATCTGCCTTGCTTGGAAACCTTATACATTTTATTGACTAGGACTTTGTTTTGTCTACAATTTTAGCTTTTTTTACCGGCAATATGTAATTTTTTAAATTCTTTTTCAGTCTGACACCAGTTCATATGCTAATGTGCCAAACATAATCATGCAATATGGTATTGGCGGTACTGCAACAACTTTACAATTTCAAATTTTATGTGTACTAATGGCAATTCTTCATGAATCTGAAATCAACTCTGTTGGCTGTTTTTATGGTTCGAAACCAGTTTACAAATATACCGTAATAAAAACTCATAATATGAACAACAATGCGCTGCGATCGTTACCTTCAGATTCCTGGATTTTCACGACATCAAGTATTTCGCTTACTGCTGAAAAGCAACAGCAATTTGATTTAAATCAACGTAAAATTAAAGACATGAAACTAAAATGTCCATACACAGCAGATATTGAAACTGTTTCAAAGCGTGGCCATTTTATTGTTTATGATTACCAGTCAATATTCGGAGTTTCGAATGAGCAGATTAAGAAAGCACTTGAATACTTGCGCTACTGGGATATACTTCGATTATGCTGTGGTAAACAAATGTCAGCGGATTGGCGAAACCATTTATCGCCGACGAAAAATTATAGAATGCACCACGATCCACATAGTTCAACATACCCAGCCTGCGAAATGTACAACATTAGTGAGGTCGAAAATCTAATGATAAAAACATATGTATTCCAACGTTTTGCACATATATCATCACTACATGATATTATAGGCAAGCCATCAAATGTCGATGGCGAAATAAATGGTCACTACTGTGAACAATGTAACAGAAATATTTCAATACATCATTTACATTTTAATGACAATTGTGTATAATATTTAAATGTTCCAGTGGCATATCATTTGTCGTGCAAATGCAGGGTAATTGCATTTTGTTAGATTTGAACACTAGTAGATTTTGTTTTGACAAATCCATAAACACTTCTTTTATTTATTAAAAAAAAAACTCTAAATACTTTGATGAGGCTTGGTATCGACGCGTATTGTTTGTGATCGTCTGCAGAGGTTCGAGGGATTCGGTCGCGATCACCAACATCTCAAAGGCTTCTGCAGACTGTTATGCGCAAAATAAAAAAAAGTTACATTGATAGATTTTGCATAACAAAACATCAAACATAAAGACAAATTACATTCTGGTATTTATTTTTATTACCGTTCTAGTGTCTTAAGATTTGGTCAACATGTTTTAATCTTTGAATTGCCATGTTTATACATGTTTTTTTTTTCTACCGATAAGATATGCGCGGATGCCACTGAAAAGGAGTAGCGTAAAAACTTGTGACAGTCCAATGCTGCAGTTTTCAAAACGCGTCTTTAAGCTGCAGGTTCGATTTTCAATTTATTGCTCAGAATTGTTTTATGAATGACTTTTTATCTCGACTGTTCAAATTTTTACGTGAAGCGCGATCACTTTTCTCTACAAATATATCTATATCACGTAAAAGATCACTGGGGAACTCTCTACATGACTGTCCAAATTATACATACTGAACAGAAACTATCCAGATGTATAACTGGTATATTTTGAAATAAAAAAAATATTTTTTCACATTTGAATTGTCTCTTCATACAAAAATACACTTGAAGATCTTCAAGTGATAATTTTTTAAAAATCAATCAACCGTGAAGTCAGCAGTCCCACAATAGCCGTTTGAAAGGCTATATCTTCTGCGCGTCAGTTGCATTGTAACATTCCAAATGGGCGCTCGCGCTAAATTTGATTCAGTCGTACGGTGCAACCAACAATATTTTTTAAACTTTATGCTCTTTTACAAGTTAGCCAATTATCAGTATTTCCAATGACAATAAAATTTCACAAAGAAAATTGTTAATTACAGGCGCACGTGAATTTCGTGCAAAACGGCTATTGTGGGACTACTGACTTCACGGTTGATTGATTTTTTTTAAACTTTACACGGGAAGTTCTTCAAGTGTAATGTGATATGAAAAACACAAGTGATTTATAAATTTTTAAATAGAAAATACCCCAGTTATACAACTGGTAGTTTCTTTTGCTGTTCAGTATATATACGTCCTTTGTTATAAACAACAAATCGCAAGTCACAACTCGCAGACGTGCACTCGACCAACATACACACTAATCACTACACTATTTATGGACACAACGGAAATCCTCTACATGGGCACATACGTGAAGTTCTCAAAATGTCAATGTGTAATTGCCAAGGCATTTTTATAAAGTTTTTGAAACCTATATAACTCTAAGTATGTCTTATACAATATCTTATACTGTATAGCGGGTTAATTCTGCGGGTTTTTATTTCTGCTAAATTTGCGGGTGGAGGCTGTCACGCAGAAATAAATTCCGCATATTTAAACTATCAGCAAAATTGTTTGACGCAGAAATAAGCTTTGATATTTCCCTTAATATAATGACCCGTTATCTGTATCCCAGGAGTTGTTCGTCTGCTGTCAAGTTATTCACGCCGTATCGATTGTGGTTGATTGCTTGATTGCTTTTGTTATTGTATCAATCTATTGTCCACGAATGAATGGCTACCGTTTCTTTACAAGTGTATATCACGAAACACTCTAGGTTTATGAAAAGTTAAACAAACTAAATAATGTGTGTTGTAACTGTTGTAACTGAATGGATTGTGAACGGACTATGTACTAGATTTTGCATTTGTATATATTTGTAAATAAATCGTACTTTTTCTACCAGAAGTGTTGCATATTATGAAAATGTCTTTCAAAATGAATTACCGCTACTAAACCTACAGAAGGTATTTTTAACTCTGATTTTTTATCATGCACGGTAATGAAAAGAAATCAGATTTAAACAAAAATCAGCTGCGCCAACTTCACTGTCCTACATTCCGACCTAGATAATGCAACAAAGACATAACTGACGAGAACGATATGCAGTTGAGTCGTTAATTATGACGTAGTAAATGCGGTAGCTATTTCCCATGCACAGAATTTACTTCCGGTTTATGCAAACCGCAAAAATTAATTCCTACTTTTCTCGAAGGTCGCAGAAATACAAAAAAACGCAGAAATAAACTAGGCATTTTTTAGGACAAAACCGCAGAATTGTTTGCCCGCAGAATTAACCCGCTACACGGTATGTAAAATAGTAACACACGTAAACAGAATAAGCTGTCGCGATGCACTGTATCTGCTATGCGCACATAACTTTCACTATATGCTTTTTTCTGCTTATCTTTGTTTGTACAAACATGGCTGTTACAAATCTCCGCGCTGGAATATTGTCAAAAAATCTACTGTACAAATAAAGGGAAGTAACGCTGTTTCGGAGTTACAATATAACATATTTCTATTACAATCGCACACACGTGATTAAACATCACAAATGTACTAAGTAGGATGTTGATCGTCTGTGAAAAACTAAAGTTATGATGAAAGCATTGTAAATATAACACAAGCGTCGAACTTAGCTGTAAGGTTTTAAAATGAAGTTTCAAGGATGTTAAAGGTTGAATGCAATTAACACGAACACACAGAGTGAAGTTGATATTATAGTGGAGTCAGCATACTATGTGAATGTATATTAATCTATTCGCTAACAGTAACCGATTTGGGTGACTCATCCAGAAGATTGTTAGTGAATTTTAGTGGGAGAATAGTGCAAGACTATTTAGTGTGTCAGATGTAAAGCATCCATACACAGGACCCTTCTCCAAATGGTAGTATTATTAGTTGGGAGTAGCGGGACATCGAACACGCGAACCTTGGTTTCGTATTCAACCAACAGTGTTGGTCGGAATAGGCAGAAACATGCACAGTGAGATGATGATCATGGAAACAGACGGACTATAATTCTCGATATCACAGTTCGAGAACATGCTTGGTAACTGGCGTTCCCTGGCCAGCCTGTGTTATAATCTGATTGAAGAACGGTAGTCTATTCCTTTATCTTTCTAATTTGTGACAATAGAGAATACCGGGAGATGTAAGTAAATATTACTTCATGCTATCTTCGGCTTGATAACACCTGGCAGTTACCACTTTAACAAGGATTGTGCAAAACACATATGCTCCCTATGGCTTGTCGGATGCATGTAGGTATCAAATTTTGTATGCTGTAACCTTGACCTTTGACCAAAATGACCTTAAATACAATAGGGTCATCTAATGGCAACAGGCAACCATCTTATGAAGAAATAACAAAGTGTTCTTTCATTATAGAGTGGAAACGGTTATCAGTCTGATAAATGTGCATACAGTTTTCTTTGGTTATTGAATGGAAACGGTTTTCAGTCCCTTCAAAAGTGTTCAGACCTTTGCCTCACTATATAACACGGGTCTTCTACTGACCAGCGGCAATCATCCTTTAAAAGGGAAACCAAATGGTCTACCATCCAACGAACAAACTGACCCACTGAACGACAATTAACAAAACCTCATAGCACCTCTTCATGGAAAGGGCTAAAAGTTACCAGTTTTTAACACAGCTTGCCTCGAATATTTTCTCTAATTTACCGAGAAATCAGAGTTTCTTTCTAGCATTTAAGCAACTAATTAAATAGGCAAGAAAAAAAAAAACAATTATAAATGGATTTCAAACAATTTTATTTTATTGAACATTGGTTGCTGACAAGTATAACCAGCCCAAACATTTATACTCTATTGACATAAACCATTCAAAAGGATCTACATCTGCTAATACTTGTCCAAAGTAAAATATCTGCCTTCATGCATATGTACACATAATGTCTAGTTACTCTTTAGAGTTTGAACAACATCCATGCAGAAGTGTATGAATAGTTGCATCCACAAGATTGTGACCCATCAGATGGATGACCATACAAGTTGATTCTTGGCCTCATGTTCACAAAACATTTTCAGTCTCAGCTGAGTTTGATCATGAAACTTTATTCGACATTTTTATCTAAATTGCATGTTAAGTCAATGACTATTTTTAGTGACTTTTCAGTGCTGATTATTAGTCCAAATTAGAATTCAATTTTAAAGTTCTAGTAAAATTTGCTTTTAAAATTTCAATCTCAAACTTAGCTAAGACTGAAAAATGTTTAGTGAACATGAGGACAGAACACCCTTCCCATTCCCTAACGTCCGAAATTGTTGTGCGGGGTGTAATTAGAACTATTCTCCCACTAAAATTCACTAAAATCAGCCAAAAGGAGTGGGCAATGATGGCCCTATATCGCTCACTCGAGTTTTGCTGCTGGCTGGAATAGATTTTTAAGATGGTTATGCAAAATTATTTTCAAACCAGGTTCTGCTTTTTCTAATAAGAAGGCTTTTAAAAGTTTCAAATATATGTCTAAATCAAGTAATTATAAATTTCAAAAAAAAAATATAATGTTACAAAGAAGAAAAACACTTTTTAAACTACAACTACCATTGAAGGAACTACCTGAAGAAACTGCTTGGACATTTGGAAAGTTGTGATCATGACATTTGACCTTCAAGTGTGACCTTGGACCAAGTGACCTGATTTGTGCAACGATGTCTGGATGAGAATAACAATTAAGGTAGTTCTGCATGTTTGATAAATCCGAAGTAATAGCATAATGTCATTTATCTGGAAAACGTTGAATAAAGCATGGAGTCGGCATATGGAAAGGAAAATCATTTTATGAATTAATGATAACCGGTGAGCAGAATTATTACAACGACAATCCTAAAATCTTTCTCAAGTTAGGTATAATATCAAAACATCTGACGAGTTATATAATTCCAAACAAATGTCTTAAACTCAGCTCGAAATTTAATGATCCTTTTATTAACCAGGTTTTCGTAGAAAACCGGTTATTAGATTGGGGTATGTCGTTGGATGGGTAGATAACTTTAGTTTGGAACAACTGTAGATATCAAACTTGGCCTGTAGGTAGATTGAGGTTGGGATTTCATTTGGGGTCATTTGAGTCAAGGCCAAGGACGCTGCTGCTAAAAAAATTGTTTCCGCTCAGTAACTTTAGTTTGCATTGATGTATTGAAATTAAAGTTAGCCTATAGGTAGCTTATAGAAAAACAAAGGTTGGGATTGTATATGGGGTCATTGGGGTCATGTTCAAGATTAGGATATTTTATTGAATCTTCACACGGTGGCGCAGTAGTCTAGAGCGTTGGGCCAAAAGCTACTTCGATCAGCGAAACGGAAGGGTGTCGGTTCAAATCCCACTGAGATCCAAATTGTTTTCTTTTCTTTTTGTGAAAAAAAGACATTTATATGCCATTTGGTCAAGGTGAAGGTCACAGTTACTAAAAATAGATTTTTTCCCTAAAAATAGATTTTTTCCTTAATGTGATCATCGAAAAGGTGGTTTCCGCTTTATAACTTTAGTTTGGACTTACTTATCGCCACCAAAATTTGTGTACAGCAAGCTTATCTGAGAAATTAGCTTTGAATGATATTTGGGGTCACTGTTACTAAAAATAGAAAAATGGCTTCCTCTCAGTGTTTAGTTTGGGTACACTTATTGTCAGTATACTTGTGTAGATAGCTTTTATCAATTACACAGGTTGGATATGATTTTGGGGACACTTGGATCAGGGTCAAGGTCAATGTAACTAAAATAGAAAAAAAGGTCATATTTGAAATAAAAAAAAATATTTTTTTGCTGTGAAAAGGCTGTCAGTTCAAATCTCACTGAGATTCATTTTTTTTTATTAAAAGGTCATTTTAATGCCATTGGGTAACTAAAAACAGAAACATATTGTCATAGTTTAAATAGATTTTTTACTTTAATCATCAAAAAGCTGGTTTCAAGTTTATAACTTTAAATATAAGAACTGGCTTTGGATTGTATTTTGGGTCACTGTTACTAAAAATGGAAAAATGGTTTATGCTCCATAATTCTAGTTTAGATGCACCTATTGTCAGCAAACTGTGTGTTTAGGTAGCTTTAATCAAACAATTATAAATTACTTAGGGCAATGACACATGTACTTTTTTTATACCTGCACTTTTAAGTGGCATGACTGGATGCAGTCAGAAATGACATTTTTTAAAGAACCTGTTGGCGTGATGCAAAGTTTGAAAACCTGGTTTTCGTGGAAATTCCACATATGTTTCAACATATTATAGGCCATATATTCATTCACAACTATGTAAAGTTTCATCAAAATGTACATTGTAGAAAAAATTATTTTCGTAAAAATGTTATCAGCATCGAAATTTTCCCATAGACTCCCAAGAAAATTTGTGTGAGGTCAATCTTTATCAAATCAGACAAGCAGTCAAAAAATCAAGTACACGATTCTATCATTTTATTGCCAGATTTTCTAAGTACATTCTGAAAAATCAGGATGTTATCCAATTTTACAATGTAGAATGTATTTTCATTCAAACATGCAGAACAACGGTAATGCTATTATTATGAATTCCATACTAATCATGCTAATAGTTTAAATTAGATGAAATGGACATGAATTTAAGCTAACTAATCTTTGACCTCTAAGTGTGACATTGACCTGGGACTCAGTGAATGATCTTGCTCTACACGACCTTGATGAGTAAAATAATTGATGTTAATTTTATGAATGTCTTCCAAGCTGTAAAGAAGACATGTAGTGGACAAAAAGTTAGGCTATTTGACATTTGATCGCCAAGTGTGACCTTGACCTTGGACCTAGAAACCTAGGTTGTGCTTCCTGCACATCATCTTGCTGAGGTTAACATTTTGTGCTAGGCTTATGATAATCTTCAAGCCGGTTTAGAAGATATGTAGTTGACACGAATTTAAGCTATTTGACCTACAAAAAATGACCATGACCTTGGACGTAGTGCCTGACATCGTCTAGACAAGGTTAATAACACTGGGCACGTTAAAGAACCAGGCTGTCTATTCGCAACGAGCTAGGCTAAGTTAGTCGGACAAGCCTTTATCTGATTTCTGATCTCTCTGTCAAGGGGGCTTTGTCTCACTCTGTCCCTCTGGTCAGATCGCTCTGTGTCTGTACTAGTAGAGGATGAATTATGCGCCCTGTGTGGCTGCATTTGAACTATGTAAAGCGCCTTTGAACGTGAAATTGATCATGAAAAGGGCGCTATATAAATCTGGTATAATAATAATAATAATAATAATGTAGTTTTATAAAAATTTCTCCAGCAGTTAGGCAGATACTGAGCAGATATGATAAATGGAAGGAAAAATGACAGGCAGAGGGACATGTATGACTCTAAACATAGCTCTCATATAATTGTTATCTGGGGACATAGTGACACTGACACTGAAAATCCATGTTTAATACTTATGTTTGCAAAAGGTTCCAACAGAATCACATCAAGACATAGCACAAACTGAATTCATATAAAAGCGCTAAGGGACTAACAATATTGTTCAACAAGCATATCTTGCCCTATATTTTTTAGATTTCCCTTTTCTCTTCTTCTCCCCTAATAATTGTGACACATCTAAAAGAGAAAATCATTTAATGCCAACATATCAATCATTTTCTTCTGGGCATGTAAATGGGAAGAAAGAATAAAATTTCATGCTAATATCATGTGCCAGCCAAGAAAGCAGGAGGTAAATTGACCACAGTGCAAAGACTGTTTTGGGGAATTGTTTCTAATTTCATAGAAAAGTACATTCAACCCACATATTTGTCATCAAATCTTACTTTCAAAGTAATAGAGAAATGCTAACATAAGCATAAAACTGAATATTATTGAGAATTTCCAAGTTCATAAAGGCCTATAAATCTGCAAAAACATGAGTCAAGCTATATGGAAACTTTTGATAGTAAGTGTTTTCAGTTACAAAGCAATACCGTTTTATAGTTGAAAACAAATGCTGACCTAAACATAACACTTAACATTACAGATAATTTCCAGGTCCATAGCAGTCAATAACTTTGCCAAAACGCCAGTACGAATTATGAAACTGAGTGCACACTCAGCCTTTATGTTTTGAGTTTCAAAGAAGTAGCTTCCAAAGAAGAAGAGAAAAGCTGACCTGAACAAAAAATATTCCCTGATGGAAAGAGAGACACATTAACATACATGTGACTTCTGTATTTTTTTCGGGGGCATACAAACATATGGAGAGGACATAATTTTGTAAGGGAGATTCAGGCTCCCATTAAAATGGGGAGACATAGCATTTAGCAATGCCTTCTTCGTAAACTTTTTGTGGAAATCAGATGGGTGATCAATCCGCTCACCTTCATAGTTTTCTCAAGATAATCATCATCCAGGTCATCAGAGTTCTTCTCTTGGTCACCATTAGCTTGGTCTGAACCATCAGTGTCTGTTTCTGGCCAAATATAAACAGAATTAGACATTAGAAAGTCTTGTGATTTTCCCCACCTGCATATAACAAATACTAACACAAGACATACACATTTATTTTACGTAATACCTAGGTACTCAATATGTTTGTCGGTGTTGGGGAACAAGTGGCCTGAAATGATGAGCAATACAGTTAAAATGGCGGCCACAGAGCCAAATTGCACGGAAAATGCGAGGTTATTGGCATTTATTTTTATCCAGTTTTTATCAGACAAAGTGCAGGCTAAGCAGCACAAAAATCTCTTTCCGACGGTATATCTCCTAGCTTCATAGCTTTGCTAGTTTCTTAGATTACCTCGAGGTTTTGAACGAGTCGAGAACTTTTCCGAAATAAAATGTTACGTTGCTTTACACGCATAGCTCAGCGATTCCAGAAATAATGTGCCATTTGCGATTTTTATGTGTCCTTGTCATTTTACTAGTAGAACAGGAGCTGCATACGGTTGCTTACTGTGTTAAATTATCAGTATTTATATATACTGTCTTTGAAAAATGGAAATTTTCAGGTAGAAGGTTAATAAATCTTAAAATGGCAGCTGACATATGCTGAAAATTGCATTTTTTGGCTGTCCCACGAAAGGGTACATGGATATACGCCAGTGATAAAGAAACATGAACAACGCTGAATAGAAAAGAATACCTCTTAATCATTTCAGACAAATCATTGTTTGAATCAATATCATTTACTTTGTAGCCAAAGAAGATATAAATTTTCCCCAACCATCATTGCATTGTCCCAAAAATAGCTTTAACCTCCGTTATCACATTTAAGCCGACGAAAGATTTCACATAAATAGTTATTATAACAGTAGATAGACTCTCGTGTCCTTCTTTTATGGCATTTTTTCATAAAAGTATTACGTTTTAGTGATACATCCTGCAATATTTTGATATGATTATCAAATGTTATCTCGACTGGGATTGTTGAAAATGGCAGTTAACCTCCGTGACCAGGATTTTGAGAAAATCTTGAGGTTCTGAATTACTATGAGGTAAGAGAGAGTGATGCGTCAATGTGTTTAGCCGGTACTGATGTAACTCCGGTTGCGTTTTCGCTTTTTCGTTGAGAAATCGTCCAGAAAAGGCACATTTTTTAACTTCCGTTACTGTTAACTTCCGTTACAAATTTAGTGGTGAGCTATCAGATTTTTCTCAACGTCATGCGTGTTTTTTTCTTTCTACTACGGCGTTGCGTCATAGATTAATCTACGTCATAATTGCACATGGCGGCTGCAACTGACAACATCAGATAGTTTTCAAAGATACAGCATTTAAACGGACAAGGTAAATATTTTAAGATTAATTTGGTTATTTTAGTACATTTTGTTTTGTCACAGTTTCAGAGTGGTTGGTAATGTCTGAGTTGTATTAATAGACCCAAGACGAAACGAAACACAGTTTAAATACCACTATATTTGAATACATGATTTATCAATCAAGAAATCGGAAATGTAACGGAGGTTAAAATCTTTGAAAAAGAAACATATTTGATGGGCCCTTGTTGCAGTTACTTGTAATTGTATTTTCTCCTTACTCTACCAGTTAAAGACATACCTGGTCATGAGATTTTAGGTTAATATTTTACTGGAGAACATTTTAAGTGCCAATAGTAACGGAAGTTAAAAATATTCCAGTATTTTGAAACTTCAGTAAGGATTATCAATACTCCATTTGAGCTGCTGTTGAAACATAACATACATCTTAATTCCTTTAACTTAAAATATATTTCATAGCTAGAAAAAATACATAAACCGAACAGTGACAACCTGAATAAGACATATAAGTAACGGAAGTTAATATTTATATAGATGTTTGTTTTTTTTCCAATCGGACGTTGATAGAAAGTAGTAATGTTTTAACTCCACCGTGAACTTGAAATATAACTGCACTGCATTATTTTAATAAAGCTTCAACTAAAAAAATAAGTTGAATAGATTTGATTACAGTTACAGTAACTCTTTGTGTCAATTTTCGAAGACTGCTATCAGTTTTGCATTTTTTATTCCAGAATGCCACTCTCGCACGAAGAAATACAAAAAAAGATATAGGGAAAAGAAAAAGTCAGAATCGGGGTCGTTTCTGAAGAAAGATAGAGAGCGTAAAAGGAAGACATATGTACCAGTAAACATGCTGGGGAGTCTGAAGCTAAGAAAAGGCAAACTTCTGTATTAGAAAGAGTAAAACGTCACAATGAAAAGAAGAGAATCGCCAAACAAGAGCTTTTGGCTGAAGTTAAGCCACAGACAAGACAGTCACGTGCTTCCGCAAAAAACTAACTGTTGCATTTAACTTTGAAAAGAAAAGTCATATAAAGGGAGCAAAGAGTACTGTGGCATTGAACGATGCTTTAAACAATATCACAGATCTTGAAAAGCAAAGAAGAGAATTGACCAAAGAAAGAAATCGTCTAAAGAAAAGGCTACAAAGGATGCAAAGTAAGGAAACAAATCTAAAAAGCCTACACCAGAATGAGTTGGAAATAAACAGTCGACAGGAAATACCAGGTCCAGAATCACTGACTCCACAATCAAAAGCAGATAAAACTATGAGGAAAGATGGCATATCACCGAGTAAGCATAAGACTGTGAGACAAAAGCTTAAGTTTGCTAATGTATTTGAGCAAGAGGTAAAAGAATCAAACTCTTGGACTGAACAGAAAAACAATTACAAGAAAGAAGGAAAATGCAAACTACAAAAAGCTAGTTATCAGGAAGAAAGTTATCTCGTTTCTTGAAAGAGAAGATAACTGCACAATAATGCCAGGAAAAAGAGATAGTATCAGTAAAGGTGACAAGCAGAAAAGGATTCTGAATGACTATCTTCAACACTTGCATTCAGAATTCTGTTTGGAAAATCCAACCATTAAAATATCACGATCCACATTCTCCAGCATAAGACCAAAGCACATTCTGCTTGTAAACTTCTGTAACAGAAACACCTGTCTATGTTCACGACATCAAAATATTGCATTGAAGATAAGATCAATCCAGGAAGTTGCAGGTACGAAAAATCAAGATGAATTCATAAAGTGTTCAGATGAGGTAATCAAAGACAAATTGACCAAAATAAGCAAATCTACAGTTAGGTTCACAGAATGGAAGAAACGGGATGAAGATGGCAAGCAAAGATGGAAGCAGATACAAACAACATTAGAAAGGCAACAGTTCATAGATCTGCTGACAAAAGATGTTGAGGAGTTTAAAGAGCATGTTAATCGCATTAAGAACCAATACGGCCAGATGCAGCGTCTACGGGAGAATCTGAGTGATGGGCATGTTTTAGTCTGGATGGACTTTGCCGAGAATTTTACCTGTGCAGCGCTTGATGAAGTCCAGTCAGCGTATTGGAACTCGGAACAAGTCACCCTTCACACTACCGCTGTTTACTTCCCCGAAAAGAATATCAAAAGCCATAAAGTATTGTTGGGGTATCAGAAGTCAATACACACAACGCAGGAATGATCGTAGCAATGATCTCCAACCTTATTCCAATGAAAAAATCAGAGTACCCTTCTCTAAAGTGTATACACTATCTCACTGACTCGCCAACATCACAGTACCGAAACAAGAGTATATTTGAGTTTTTAACGAGGCATTAGTCATTGTATGGGGTGGACGCCCGATAGGATTATCTGGAATCCGGCCATGGCAAAGGCCCTTGTGACGGCTTAGGAGGCAGCATCAAGCGTTCTGCAAACAGGGCTGTAAAGCAGGGTAAAGTTGTAATAAAGAACGCGGGAGACTTCTATTCGTGGACACAAAAAGAGGCAGGATGTAGTAACGTCTCATATTACTATGTTTCTCAGCAAATGTTTGAAGCGTCTGCAAATGACATACAAGCGAGAAATACCAACGTAAAAGCAGTCACAGGAACATTCAAGCTGCATGCAGCAGTCCCAGTTGAAGACAAGATCGCCACACGTGAACTTTCATGCAACTGCAACATGTGTCTAAATGATGTAACGTCGTCATCATGTGGATGGAATTTGCATGATCTTGTCAAGTCCTCGCAACCCATCGCCGAGAAAAGAGAAGTGTCTGAAGACATTGCGCTTGAAAGTTCGCCCGATGAAGCTGAGACAGTGCCAGAATTGATCAAGGTTGAATGTGGTGAATATTGTGCAGCGATGTATGACGGAGAGTGGTTTATTGGCATTATTACAGAAATAGACGAAAGCAGGATTAAGATAAACTTTATGGAAGAAGTCGGTGAAAGTTTCCGTTGGCCATCTAAACATGACGAACTATGGATACCAAGAGCTGACGTGCTTACCAAAATTCCAGAACGTTATCTATCTGCAAAGCAAAGGAAACTCTATAAATTAGGGAAAGAGATCCTTGATTTGATCGAGATGCTTTGTGGGAAAAGAGTGTTATTTCATTTAATGCATGGTTTGCAATATACTGTGGAAAAAAAACAATATAAGATCACGATAAAATGTCTATCGTTCAGTTTGAAATTCGCATGGCGTCTAATACTTGGGTAGAACTATGTATGTTAACTTCCGTTACATTTCAAGTTGAGTTAAACATTCGAAATTAACTAGGTTTAAACTTTTATATCAAAGACAAGCAAAAGACATGCTGTATAATTGTTTCGTTCTGTATTTTGTAGTACTTCGTCAGTTTAGTGATAATGTAGGTGTTCACCTTTACAGGGTTCCTCAATGTAGTTTGTTTTACTCTGTATAAAGTTAAATAAAAGTTTCTTTTTATATCTAAATGCGTCATAACACCCGGCTAAGTATGAATATTATCTATGAACTAAATTAGTAGTTTCCGACTTTAAAACAATATTCATACTGCCATCGACATAAAGCACTGTCCTCTGTTTAACATCCGTTACATTTTCTGTTAATTCACTGAAGTATATTTTCGTGGCTAATATCAGGATGGGCGCAAACGTAATGTTACCTCCTAATAAGAAACAGTTTTTATTAAATAAATAATACCATAAAGTAGTGGTCTGTTATAGGATCACACCAGTTTGTTTCGGTTTTATTTAAAATTTTCTATATTGCGTCTGAAAATAGTATACATTGTATCAAATTTCTCTTCGAAAATGCTGTAGCCGTTTCGTTACCGATTTGACAGTATTTTATTGTTGCATTATGATAACAAAATGATTGTGCATCCTTTAATATTAAAATAATACAATATAAAACTACTTCATTTAAAAGTTTAACATCCGTTACTTATCACCTGGTTTGGAAATCACAAAAAGTTACGTTATAATTCGATGAATCGTCAGAAATGTTTGACACCTTCTTTTTGAACACATTTTGGCATTTTGTTTTCGCATAACTAAACATACCTTATATCAAATAATTTTATCTAGCTAACAAAGAATTAATAGAAGAAAATAAAAATGGTTTGTTAGGAAACAATGGATATCAAAATAGGCACATCTAGGATATTTTTGTGTCTTAATTGGACTGAATCCCATTTATTACATTTTTCAGAGTTTGTAGAGTACAGAAGTGTTGAAAATGTGCATCATTTATATCAAATAATATATACGTTGCCAAATCTTATGAACCGGAAATTAACCTCCGTTACTCGTAAATTTAGGTCCTTATTATTAAATGTTCATATCTATGGAACGCAACGTAGTTGGTAGATGGAATTTTCAGATTTAAACTTGAAACCTTGTATATTATGAAAATGTTGGTATTTTACAAAACCGCCAGATCATGAGTTTTCGAAAAAAAAATTCAAGTCTGAAATTGGACATTTTTATGGAATCGCTGAGCTAATAATTTATCAAAGGAATTGTTCAAGCCTTTGCCGATGCATGTGCACGTTATGCAAAAGCACATATCGTTTATCAATATTTTGATGTTATGTCCTCAAATATGAAAGATATTCATGAAAATGATAAAATGCTGTCTTACACGTTTATATATTCTGATTAAAGAAGATTATGCTTAACACGCCTGTTTTTTTTTTCAATAATGCAATTTATATGAACTTATATTCATTTGCTGTTTGTATATTTTACAGGAACGTTGCCCACAACGTATAAACTGTCTGAACACACAGGACGCCACGTGCCATTTGTGTACGAGTAGTTCTAGTTGAAAATCAAGCAATACATGTCGAAACGAAGCAAGCTGAAAGTTATACCTGTTCATTTGGCTGCTCATGTTGACCAATATAAATAGTTTGCAGTATACACCGACAAATCTGTTTTAGGACAAGTCTCAATACATATTATTACACTTATGTTCAAACATAAATTGTTATTATCTATACCGTTATCATTATCTTCTTCCACTTGTTCTTCTACATAATCATCATAATAATAAAGATAATAATTTACCTACCTTTCCCGTGTCTTTGGAACATGGTGGGGGTAAGAGTGAGGTTGGGTGCGCACCATAAATTGGTTTAAGCTTCCCAGTGGTGTTTTTGCCACTGACCTGTTCTAAGGCTGTGCCCCAATGTGTTTCTTTATTTGTTGGTTTTGTCCTCGTGTGTTAATTTTGCTTTGCTTTGCTTTGTGTATGTGTGTGTGTGTGTGCACGTGTATGTTGGTGTGTGTGTGTGCGGGGGGGGGGGGGGTGCGTGCGTGCGTGCGTGTGTGTGTTTGTAGTGTGCACGTCTGCGTGTTGTGGGTTTCATTTTGGGGAAGCTGCGTTTTTGGAACATGGCATTCCCTGTTTGATATTTGTCATTGTTGTTTTACTTGAAAAACAGAGAAAAATTATTATTTCTTGTTTACATTTCTTATAAGTCTTGTTTTTATTTAGGGCACACACATTTTATTCTGAAGGATGTTAGATATTATAGATATTATACGGCCAAAGAAGTAAAGGAGATGCAAGCTTCAACAGAAAATCTGTCAAAAAAACGACTTTATGTGTAAGATTGGAAAAAGCATGACAAAGGAAAACAAAATGATACTAACAAGAAGCAAGGGACTGTGAATAATTTGTACTATTGTGTTTTGAAAACGACAATTTGATTCATTGCTAACTTGCAATATTTTACTTTTAGTGTGTATCGTTCCCAACAGTAAACAATGGGGATACCGTTTGGACCGGAAGTGATATCCCTGACGATTTTTTCGTGTCATTTTCCGTCGATTCGGTGAGTAAATCTTGATTTTTCTTTGTTTTGTAAGGCGTTTGAAAAAAAATTCTTGCTGGCCAAAGTACCCGGTCTTGCCTCTAGTTGTAGATCTTAGTCCATTTTTCTGCCGAACACTTACAGTTAAGGAGAAGAATCGCTTCAAATGCGGTTTTGGTTCCTGCACCCCTGACGCAATTTCTATAATGTTTCACTTTTCTGCCGATTTGCCTTGTCTACTGGTAATTGTTCGTGTCCGCTTGATTATATATTTATTCATATCAATGTATTTTAACAAATAATTGGGATGCTGTCATATTTTGGGGCAAAACGGAAGGAGATACCACGAGAATACCCCTGACGTTTGATGTCTGGGACGGATACCCCGCACGCTTCATAATATGTTATATGATAAATTCAATGCTTGTCTACCTTATTTGCTTGATACACTTGAATGATGTCAAAGGTACTGCGGGTTATATAAATAATTGTTTGAATAAGTACTATTGTAAGAAGGTAATCCCAAGTTTCAATAGAGCTTGTAAAGTAAACTATCGATTTTCTGACCAGCGTCTCATTGCAAGAATAATACGCATGTGCCCATATCACGTGACTGACGTCATTTTTTTTGGCTAATTGGCTACAACTTCGTCGATTCAAAACTTTAAAGCAATGTTAGTTCTTTACCCCTTAGTCCAATTTGGCCAAATATAGCGCAGGCAAAGGCAAAAAATCTTCATTACACACTAAAGTAAAAGGTTTTATGAATAGACGAGCAGTTTTGGCTTGAAAACGGGAAAACTGTTCTCTTTTGAAAAAAATAGCATGCTAAGACGGCAAGCAATTGTCCTTTTTGACAGAAATAACGGGTCAATGAGGACACTCAGGGCGTTCTGCGTCTTTAAGATTCACATGAACTTATTTAAGGTTCTTTTGGAGACCTTAGATAGAAATAATGTGACTGAATTCATAGAAAATGTGGAAATATGCCAAGACGGCAAGCCATTTTTTACTTTATCGTTCTATGAGTCGCACTTCTCAGCAAACATTCATTCGATGTTCTCCAAACGCAGATCATTCTACTCTTTACCACAGCAATTTTCAAAGACTAAAGATTATATTATACTTTTAGAAATTCATGTTCTACAATTTTCTTGCGAGTAACCTTCTGACTTTGTCCGACGAAAAATATAGATTCACAGACGAGCACATCAAAAATAAAACTTAACCAGGTCACTGTCACTGTCGAAATTATCAATTTCTTAAAGAAGGGATCATTCGAAAGCATTCAGATGAAAGCAAACAATGACAAATGCAGACTCGGTTCGACCGTGTCTGTTCATGAGCAAATACGAAAAATGCAACACTGCTCACACCCTAAAGCATCTGCATCAACAGTATTAATTTTAAAAACTAGGTGTTGAAATCAATGATCGCGTTGGACCAGAAAGAATAATAATTAATGTAGTCAAACGATACCAATGCCTGCTGTTAAGAAGAATATATTTTTTCTGAAAGAAGGGAATTTATGAAAAGCACTGCACGCAAACAATTAAACAGATTATGTTAAGTCGGAACAGCTATATGGTTAATGTGCACCCTTCCGAATACATCCAAAATTGTAGAACCACTTACTGAAGAAGTAATACATTGTACGTATGTTTAATATATTTCAGTATGACGGCTTTAGCAGCAGAAGAACCTGTGCATATGTGTTCTGAATGTAGGAGCGCATATCATCATATATAGCAGGAACATATATCATAATAGCAGGAAAGCATATCATCATCATCATGAACTTCCATGAAATTACACACAGCGGGCACTACTGTTCACGTGTTGTTGCAAATACTATTCAACGACTCCTACATAAGTATAGGTAAAACGTTATGTAGTTATTTGCCAATTCAAAATTCTTGATAATATACATCCGATATATGTTTGGATATTTTTAACACTCTTTTCCCCATAAAAATTCCGCCATCTATTTGCATCTAATTTAATATTGTGCTCTTAGCACGTCAATATCTAGATTACATCTTATAAGGAAATGGTGCCTTTGTGCTTTTTGTAAACATGAAAACTTTGTGCTTTTTTATTTGTTTCATACAAGCGCGCTCTCAATCCCTCCCTTCAAAACACATATATTTTAATGTTGATTTATTTAATTTATAGGTGCATCTTCTTTCGTAAAAGAGTTATGTACAAGAGACGTGTAGCATGAGGCAAGAAAACGTGGAAAGCAATTATCATGTGATATTTGCGACAATGACTTGATTTAAGTGGAACACATATGTAGTGCTTTACTTTGAGCTGAGAGGAAATTGTACGCAAAAAGTTTAACCTCCAAACCAATGAAAGAGTTGTATGTGTGTTGATTTAATTCGCACAAATCATAAAGAACACATGCCTTTATCATTTTAGTTTGTAATTGATAAATTTAATAAAAAAGAATAAAAAATAACAGTTATAGAGTTTCGATGCAAATACGAATTATACAGGTGTCCAGAAAGTTCGTTCCTACTTTCCGAGAACCATAAAATTATAGTGGCCTTTCAAAAATGTCTACTCTTTCTAAAAAGAAAACGTAAAATATGAACACTTGAAGATTTTAGCTAATGAAACTTCTGTCAAGCAAGCTAAAAGGACACCTTGAAATAACTATTATATCAGTGACTGCTTTCAACTTGATGTTATATTTTGTAAGTTTTTTTTTAACTTAAAAGTAAATATATTTGACTTATATGGGCATTACTTCTCTGATCTATGATACATTAAAGTATTAGCACAATTGAATATGTTGTACAACAATGTGTACAAAGCATTAAAGTCCAGAAATATATAAAAGCCACCATCGATGATACAAGAAAATTTGTAGCATGAAATACATGCAAAATGTTATTCTGACATAATCTCTGAACAACAGGTGTGTCTGCACTGGCAATTAAAAGACCACCGTAATTAAATTGAGTTTCATTAGGTCACTGCCAACCCTGTTTGTCGGCAACACGATGCTTTTGTTTCTCCCACCGTATACTCATCTCCAATTCAACGTCTGTTACATTCCATCTTGGCATTTTTTTATTTTTGCCGCCTTTGGTCGTCAAGTTCATGATCCCTGAAAACATATTTGACATGCTGTTACATGACGACCACGTGTAGATCTGTTAGGCTCGTCTTCGAAAAAAAAAAAAATCACCGCTCGGCAAGGCCTCGCCCTGCATATTTCCTTCCATTCCTAAATATGTTCTCTATTTATCATCGGAGTACTATTTCACCCGCAATGATAGCATTTATCATATGGATGAACTTAATGCAAATGGGTATTGCACACACGTGGCAGTATGTATCGCTGACAATATGTAAAACAATATGTTTCTAACGTTTGGATGATGCTAATGTCATCATAAATCTTTAAAAAAAAAAAAAAATAAAAAAAAAAAAAAAAATAACCACACACACACAACAACATGCATACCTCCAATTGCATGGGGTGTTATCCTCAAATGGAGATTATTCAGTGTCATGAACGTCCTTTTTGGTGTCTGTGAGGAAGTGCACGGCCCAATCAGACTGTAAACCTTCTTTCTTAAAGTTGTGTACTGAAACGACATGAAAAGATGTACATATGTATGTTTTATATGTACATCTAAGAGTTATATCACAAATAACTAATAACATTTAAAGTCCTTCTAACTGAGGCGATGCATTTTTCGCTACTGTCCCTATCAAACGAGATATTTGATTTAGTCCTTTGATACAGCTTTTTTTTATTTTTTAAGTAACACACTGTTAAAATTTAATGAGATTCGTGACGTCTATATCATTTATTACATGTATTATTGAGAGGTAATATGGTCTAGGATGAAAGCACTGTTATGTGGACCCAGTGGTAATGATTTCGCTCCCAACAAAATCGAATTAAAAGTGCAGGCATTAAATCCCTGTGAATCGGTTATATGCACGACACCCTTCATATGCCCGTGTTTTCCTGTCAAAAGAGACGATTGCTTGCCGTCTGAGCATGCTAATTTATTTCTTTTTTTCAGATATCGACTTTCGCGTTTTCAGGCTAATACTGTTCATCTATTTATAAAACCATTTATTTGTACGTGAAGTATTCAATTTTTGCTTTTGCCTGCGCTATATTTGGCAAAATTAAATTTGGCTTGCCGTATTAGTCAAAACAAATCGTCATATGGTATGGGCACATGCGTATTATTCTTGCAATGAGACGCTGGTCAAAGAATAGATAGTATACTTTACAAACTCTATCGTGACTGGGGGTTACCATCTTACAATAGTACATATTCAAACAATTATTTATATAACCCGCAGTATCTTCGATATCATCCACGTGTATTAAGCAAATGAGGTAGAGTAGCACTGAATTTATCATATAACATAATTACTATGAAGCGTGCGGGGTATCCGTCCCAGACAACAATTGTCAGGGGTATCCTCGTGATACCTCCTTCCGTTTTGTCCCAAAATATGACAGCATCCCAGTTATTTGTCAAAATACATACATATAAATAAATAAATATATAATCAAGCGGACACGACCAATTACCAGTAAACAAGGCAAATCGGTAGAAAAGTGAAATATTATAGAAATTGCGTCAGGGGTGTAGGAACCAAAATCGCATTTGAAGCGATTCTTCTCCTTAACTGTAGGTGTTCGGCAGAAAAATGGACTAAGCCCTACAACTAGAGGCAAGACCGGGTACTTTGGCCAGCAAGAATTTTTTTCAAATGCCTTACAAAACAAAGAAAAATCAAGATTTCTCACCGAATCGACGGAAAATGACACGAAAAAATCGTCAGGGGTATCACTTCCGGTCCAAACGGTATCCCTATTGGTAAAGACATCATTTATCTCTTTCGCAATCGATTTAGATCTTTGTTCATATGATGAAATAGAACAGAAGACATGTCACGTTCAATACTTAATTAAATACGTAAGGATGTGTGTTATTTTTTTTGTAAAATACTATGAATAACAATAAAATCGAAGGTAAATTGTTGTGTAAGTTTTCAAAAGGACATGATGAATAAAATTGTATCATTATGACTTTAAAAAAACAAAATGATATCATATCCTAAAATGCAAAAAATAAAACTGTACTGTCACAAACAGTTTTATTTGCAGACATCAAACATTTACAACACAGAATAAAGGTAACAGGCAAAAATCACGAGAAAAAATGTTTATAAGGATGGAACAATGATATCTGTTGGATTGTGATACTGATGATATCTTACATTTATTATTAACATCGTACTGTCTATGTTATTTTATCAATCACATTTTGTCTGAATTTGTTCCTAATAAGAGTGTGATTGACACTCTGTAACTCTAACATATAAATCATTTTAAATAAGAGAAAACACATTAGAATGGTTTTCTTCTTTTTATTATATATTTTCCATGCATACAGAATTGGGTTTAAAGTGTAATAATATGTATATTTATAATGTTTGAAACGTCAAATATTTTTCATTTAGAGTATATGATCAGGTTTGTTATTCATAACTTTTTTGGCACAAATTATTTCGATTTCACACAAAAGTTCTCCCAACCAATTTAAGATTCCAATTGTCAATGAATATCTATCAAACTAATCGTCTTGTATGAAAAAGTATATTGCATATCAGTGAAGGTTTTCCTTTCCAGTTAGAAAGATATTTGAAATGATTCGCAGGAACCTTTTCAACTTCTTTCTTAGCCGCCCTGGTAGTTCTTTTCTAACCAAGTGTCACAGAGTGGACGGGGAACAGACGGACAAACAGACCAAATAGCAAATCAGAACAATTATATTAAACTACTCTATTGATGAAAAAAAGTTGAAAAGTTACAATGAATAAAATTAATGTGCACTATCAATAACCCGGAAGTACAACATAACAAATCGCTTACTAATGACGTAAACGAAAAGTCAAAACAGTATGACAGGACTGTCAAAGATCTAAATTGTACTTAAAAGCCTAGATCCACTACTATATAAGTGCCCCTACCCCAAATCAAATAAACAACTCCCATCTTATCTGCTGCTTATCAGCGATTATATAACAGTAACTAGCTGATTAGAAGGCAATTAGCACAGCAGGGCTCCAAACTAGACCAGTGGATTTGAAAGAATTTAATTTTCCTTCAGTGAATGTGGAATAATGATGATATTATTATTATTATTATCTTATATTACAAATATAAAGATAACAAAAGATATGATAATAATATTAAAAATAATAACGATAATAAAACTCAGGTATAGTGAAAACTCAATGAGTTAATTGTGTTGATAATTATGATAACAAAAGGTCATACCAGTGAAGGTGATCCTTCCATTATTATATTTATATAGAAAACATACAAAAAAAGAATCGGAAAATGATTTTGTCATGTACATGCAATCACCAGTATTAGAATATAATAGTACTGGATAAAATCAAATGATTGTTTTCTATCTATATCGAAGTTTCGATTTCAATAATAAGTCGCATAAAGTGTCCTTTTTCATTGCTTTACTTTATAACACTGAGATGCACATTCGGTTTTCAACCTTAGACAAATATTATTTACAATATTGTGCAAGCATTAAAAACAAAACTTTTCGATGAGTGAAAGTCACATTCTTGAATTTGCGCAGATCTCCAGACAGAATTTGAAAAAAAATCTGTTTTTTCCCCTAAAAACATAATGAAATTTGTAACACATTCCTAAATAAGTTCCTTATTATTTTATTATTATGTTTGATAAACAAATATTTTCCTTTCATAAAAAGGCCAAAAATAGGTATAACTTTTAAAGTTATCACATATTCATTAAATAAAATACACTGTTCCCCTTCTCACTAATTGATACACTTGTAAGGTAGACTGAATTTCCAATAAACAATGGCCCTTGTTTATTTGGCCCATACTGTGATAGTCATTAGCCGTCAACTGTGCTTTTTAAAAACAGAAATCCATTGGCCCGCTGCCAAATCTAGGCCTTTAAAAGTCGAATCTAGACAGTCATTGTTCCAATTTGATTCCTGTTGGAGTCGGTGCCTTCGAATTGTTTCAAATCTTTTGAAAAGGTAGCGCTTCGGATCGGGTGCACAAAGGTAGAAGAATCGTACAATAGATCGCTGGAATATGTAGATCCGGACCTTTAGGTTTAGGGTCTCTGTTGGTAAGGTAGTTGCTTTCTAGATCTAGAGTCTAAGTCTTCTAAGATTAAAGTATTCTTCCTAGTAGAGGTCGTCTGGGCTTAAAGATATAAATGAACGTCTGGGTTAAAATGTTAAAATAGATAAAATAGAAAAAGTGGAAACTCCACAGGTCGCTCAACACGACAAAAACGAAAATGTTGCAGGCTTAGTTTGATTGAGCCTGTTCATGGACGGTAGTGGAAATACATACTACCGTCCACGCCTTCTAGCCCCGGGGTCAGCAGAACTCAACATATACACATGCTACAAGTATAAAAAAAAACTATTTAGAGACACCCACAGATGTGTTCATACGGCGGTGCACATGAAACCTTCAATGATACACTAGCGTATGGTCCCCAGTTAAAATAATGTTTGCCCTAAATGAGAATACAATGGGCAGAACTAAACAAAATGGAATTTAGAAAGAGCATCTGAGGTTATCGAGCCTGCATATCACATGAACTGCCAAAAGACAAATTTAAAAGGGAGGCACCATATCCAAGGGATGATTATACAATACCCAAAACTATGAAGGCGGGAGTATTGGAACCACCCAGGCCGAAATGTTATTTGTATTTGTTTTTGGTTTAACGCCGTTTTTCAACAGTATTTCAGTCATGTAACGGCGGACAGTTAACCTAACCAGTGTTCCTGGATTCTGTACCAGTACAAACCTGTTCTCCGCAAGTAACTGCCAACTTCCCCACATGAATCAGAGGTTGAGGACTAATGATTTCAGACACAATGTCGTTTATCAAATAGAAACGGAGAACATACGCCCCGCCCGAGGTTCGAACTCCCGACCCCGCGATGTGTAGTCCTACGCTCTACCTATTGAGCTAAGCGTGTGGGCGGCCGAAATGTTAAGGCCGAGGAACTAAACAGTACCAATAACACGACACAAAAGTCGTGCTGAACGATATGAGAAGATCGAACTATAACAGCCCTGATTGAACGTACGGGGAGACATTTTACCGCCGCTACACGGCACAAACAATGCTGTTGTGATAATAAAATAGAAAAAGTGGAAACTCAAGCTCAAAGCTCAACACAACAAAAACGAAAGTGCATGGTCAATGACACATAAAACATCAGTGCATGTAACACAATACTATATATAGGCTCAAATAGAAATTGTGCGACCAAATAATGGCATACAATGGTCCCGTTTAGTACACCGTACAATTTATAAGTTCTCCAAAAACAATGTGCGATAAAATAAGGACAAACAAGATAATTCTTTGGGAAAACGATACAATATGTAAGTTCTTAAATTGTGCTTGCTTCACAGTTAAAAGAAATGCGCTATATTTGATAGGTCACTGATTCTACGTCACTACTACTTCACTTAAAGTTCTTTCACTAATTTAAATATATATAACAATTATTCTTACTTAACAGGGAGGCAAACCCTCGTGTCATTTCGAAATCGCACACACGATGAAATCGCTTGATTCGAGTAAAAAAAAATTCTTACAATTTCCTTATTCCTTGACTGATTTCATGATATATATGCAGCGTCGTAGACAAGAAAAACAAGTGCTTTCCTCGGCACAAAGTGTCTGCCAGACATCCTCGATTCGTCGGGAAAACTGTCAAGCCATTTCCAATTGCAATGTAGTCCGCACAACCTCAACATTGCTTTCATGCATTTGGATGTAATATGATAGGCTAAAATATGTTTTGTTTGCAAATGTATTTTATTAACAAACATAGTCAAATACAATATGCATATATTACGAGTCAACTGCACCATTGTCGGTTCAACTTGTATAGTTTAAAAACTGCATAGCTGCAGGAACGATTTAACAATTTAAACTGAAGTCCAGAAAACAGAAACTTAATTTTAATCTATAAAACTCGACAACAATCAAATTTAGATAAGATAATTTGCAAATTAAACATATATCTATCTTGTCACAGAACATGAAAGTTTATGAAAGAAATACTGCAGTAGTAGTTTAGCACGTGAAAGTAACTTGTTATCCCTCGCGACACACACAAAAAATATTTTCATGTCCAGACAAAAGATAGTTAATTTCTATTAATGAAAAGTGACCAAAATGATATTTAGATAAGAATATATTAATTTGATCTATTTCTATTTTTTTTAAACGTAAGTAGGTTGTCATAATGTCTGCAACTGTCAGTTTTCATGAAAATTCTCGTAATGTCACGATGAAATTTAATATCCAATGTCAAATGCTGTTAAGCTGACTTTGCATCATCCCAGTTTGTTAATATTTTTAAACTGTTAACTTTGCGATTTGTGAAAGTACAATAGTATCCAGAAAAAATTGATAGCCGGGATATATTTGTATTGTTCACTGTTCAGCCACGAAAATGGTTGTCAAACGTGATATTTTTATGATTTGTACGCATTGATTTATTCTAATTGTAGAACCGATCGTTAAGAGTGTATACTTGCCTATTCTGAGATAAATGATTGTCTATTTTAAAAGCAGGAGAAGTAATTAATCACAAAAACCCGGAAAAGCTTGTCTTAAATTTCAACGTTTAGCACTTGATATAAAAAAACGTCACAGTATCTTGTCTTTGGAATTTAATACACACTTAATTGATTTCAATGAAATGAAACATGTTCATTATGTTTTAGATACATTTTACACTCGGTATCCCGAATTACAAGTGATCTGATGGTTTACTTTGAGATAACCAACGTTCGACTAAAAGTGATATTGTGTTTTCGGGACTGTACATGAAAATGACTGGGATTTTGAAATAAGCGAGTTCGAAATATTGAGTTTCAACTGTTATGATTTTGGCAACTCAGTGCAAAGGCTCATTCATGATCTGGTATTTCAGCAAATTGTATTAAGAGACAATTCAATTCAGCGACAACATTCTGGTAGTCCCTTGTTGGTCGTTTAATACAATATCTACTGTATATATATTGTTATATCCTACGTGTCATTACGTGTATTACGATTATCTGCAAATTTCGTTATTCTTTGCGTCTTATTAGACATTTGCGAATTAAGTCTACGTGGACTGTGAACATCTAAGACGATCGATGTTTCAAGGGGACCGTCTCAACATGATTATTTTAATTTATGTGTGGTAGGAAAACATTCCTATAATGATGGTAAGTTCTGGCTTATTATGTAACCGCACAGGATAAGATTTGGATTTGTCTGTCCGTCCGTCTGTTCGCCAGAGAAATGTTTTGTTTTACATATCGCAAAAAGTATTTGATCTAGCGTCATAACACTTTCCTGAAATGTTCTTCAATATTATTAGTTGCGCATCTGCGACAAAGTTGAAAAGATGAGCTAGTCTGATCGCAGTGTATCCGTATTCCATCGTCATCGTCGTCCGACATGAAAAAAAAAAATCTAAACTGGGTCAGCTGGGACGAAAATGTAAGTCAGCAGGTAAAACATTGCGAAAACTGTAGAAAACGTAATATCTTGCGTCTCCATTCCTTTGTTGTTATTATACGCCCGAAGGGACGTATTTTGTTATACCCCAGGTGTTCATCTGGCCGTCTGTCTGTCTGTGTGTCCGTCTGTCCGTTAGCAATTTCGTGTCGACTCCGCTCTGTAACTCGTGAACCCCTTGAAGGATTTCAAACAAACATGATACAAATGTTTTCCACATCAAGATTACGAGCAGAGCGCCTGTATCAGATGGCTCGGTTTAAGGTCAAGGTCACACTTAGGGGTCAAGGTCATATGATTTTGTTTCGTGTCCGCTTTGTAACTCTTGATCTGTTTGAAGGATTTTAAACTTAAGAAACATTGCACAAATGTCCACCACATCGAGACGACGTGCAGAGCGCATGTTTTGGATGGCTGGGTACAAGGTCAATGTCACACTTAGGGGTCAAAGGTCATATAACTTTGTTTCGAGTGCGATGTGTAACTCTTGAATTGCTTGAAGGATTTTAAAGAAACTTGGCACAAATGTTCACCACATTGAAACGACGTGCAGAACGCATGGCTCGCTTCAAGGTCAAGGTCACACTTAGGGGTCAAAGGTCACATAACTTTGTTTTGTGTTTATGTTGCTTTGCATAGCGGTGCTCTTGTTTTTATTTGGCAGATCCCTTTTTTGTTCACTTACAATATTTTTTATTGAATTACTTTCCTTTTATGTTACTATAAATAGGTTATTTTGTAACTTTTTTTATTATTGGCCGTAGGGAAAAACCGAGACCACTTTTCTGTGGTACAACATGGATGGTACCTGCAATGTTAAGGTGTATTTTGACATACCTGTACCTGGTAATGATTTTTAGTGGACTTAAGTGTTTTTCGGGGAATTTCTTCCCTTTGTTGTCCTTTTCCTTTGGGCTTCAATAGTAAAGCTCTTTAAATTTTGCTCCCATCCTCTGATATACCGTATAGCGGGTTAATTCTGCGGGCAAAAAAATCTGCGGTTTTGTCCTAAAATGGGCCTAGTTTATTTCTGCGTTTTTTATTTCTGCGACCTTCGAGAAAAGCAGGAATTAATTTTTGCGGTTTGCATAAACCGGAAGTAAATTCTGTGCATGGGAAATAGCTACCGCATTTACTACGTCATAATTAACGGCTCAAATGCATATCGTTCTCGTCAGTTATGTCTTGGTGGCAGTATCCAGGTCGGAATCTAGGACAGTGAAGTTGGCGCAGCTGATATATGTTTAAATCTGATTTCTTTTCAATATCGTGCATGATCAAAAATCAGAGTTAAAAATAAATACTGTAGGTCTAGTACCGGTAATTCATTCTGAAAGACATTTTCATAAAAATGTAATACCGCTGGTAGAAAAATTTAGATTTATATACAAATATATACAAATGCAAAATCTAGTACATAGTCCATTCACAGTCCATTCAGTTACAACAGTTTCAACACACATCAATTAGTTTGTTATAACTTTTCATAAACCTAGAGTGTTTTATAATATACACTTGTAAAGATTACACGCCCGAAACGTTAACCATTCATTCGTGGACAATATATTGATACAATAACAAAAGCTATCAACCACAGTCGATACGGTGTGAATAACTTGACAGCAGACGAAAAACTCGTGAGATAAAGATAACGGGTCGTTATATTAAGCGAACTATCAAACTTTATTTCTGCGTCAAAAAATTCTGCTGATAGTTTAAATGTGCGGAATGTATTTCTGCGTGACAGCCTCGACCCGCAGATTTAGAAGAAATAAAAACCCGCAGAATTAACCCGCTATACAGTAACCCTTCGGGCGTAAATTGCCCCACTTGGCGGAGCACTTGTTATTTCTGTAACAGCCGCGTTAAAGACTTTGTATTCGTATAACTATATTGTTTTAATTTGTCAGTAGTGGATGGACGAAGAGATGGACAGTGTTTTTGCTAGATAAATGAACGGAAGATAATGGCAGGGAATGGCAAGTCAATGCCTATTTGTCGGATCATTTGAAACTGCTGTGCGTCATTTTGATGTCCGAGGAAACCACTTTCAGTGTATCTTATAACACCCGCATTGTCAACAATTATTGGAGGCATTCACGTCAACGACTTTCAAGAACCGTACATGTCTGTGCATCCCTTGTGTGTAGAAGAAAACATGTCGGATTGATTGTATAAACTGAAATCTATCAACAAGAAATGGATTTCATTTTATTCATGTTTATGCCATACTACAGTATAAATGGGAAGATTTTTTATTTTGGTTTTTCCTATCTTCCGTTCATTTATCTAGCAAAAAAGCTGTCCATCTCTTCGTCCATCCACTACTGACAAATTAAAACAATAAAGTTATACGAATACAAAGTCTTTAACGCGGCTGTTACAGAAATAACAAGTGCTCCGCCAAGCGGGGCAATATACGCCCGAAGGGGATGGGAGCAAAATTTAAAGAACTTTACTGTTGAAGCCCAAAGGAAAAGGACAACAAAGGGAAGAAATTCCCCGAAAAACTCTTAAGTCCACTAAAAATCATTACCAGGTACAGATATGTCAAAATACACCTTAACATTGCAGATACCATCCATGTTGTACCACAGAAAAGTGGTCTCGGTTTTTCCCTACGGCCAATAATAAAAAAAAGTTACAAAATGACCTATTTATAGTAATATAAAAGGGAAGTAATTCAAAAAAAATTATTGTAAGTGAACAAAAAAAAGATCTGCCAAATAAAAACAAGAGCACCGCAATGCAAAGCAACATAAACCTAAAACAAAGTCATGTGACCTTTGACCCCTAAGTGTGACCTTGACCTTGAAGCTAGCCATGCGTTCTGCACGTCGTTTCAATGTGGTGAACATTTTTGCCAAGTTTCTTTAAAATCCTTCAAGCAGTTCAAGAGTTACACATTGCACTCAAAACAAAGTTATATCACATTTGACCCCTAAGTGTGACATTGACCTTGTAGCCAGCAATCCAAAACATGCGCTCTGCACGTCGTCTCGATGTGGTGGACATTTGTGCAATGTTTCTTTAAAATCCTTCAAACATATCAAGAGTTACAGAGCGGACACGAAACAAAGTCATATGACCTTGACCCCTAAGTGTGACCTTGACCTTAAAGCGAGCCATCTGATACAGGCGCTCTGCATGTAGTCTTGATGGGGAAAACATTTGTATCAAGTTTGTTTGAAATCCTTCAAGGAGTTCACGAGTTACAGAGCGGAGTCGACACGAAATTGCTAACGGACAGACGGACAAACAGACAGACAGACGGCCAGATGAACACCTGGGGTATAACAAAATACGTCCATTCGGGCGTATAATAACAACAAAAGAATGAACACGCAAGCTATTACGTTTACTACAGTTTTCGCAATGTTTTACCTGCTGACCTACATTTTCGTCCCAGCTGACCAAGTTTAGATTTTTTTTTTCATGTCGGCCGACGACGACGATGGAATACGGATACATTGCGATCAGACTAGCTCATCTTTTCAACTTTGTCGCAGATGCGCAACTTATAATATTGAAGAACATCTCAGGAAAGTGTTATGACGCTAGATCAAATACTTTTTGCGATATGTAAAACTAAACATTTCTCTGGCGAACAGACGGACGGACAGACAAATCCAAATCTTGTCCTGTGTGGTTACATAATAAGCCAGAACTTACCATCATTATAGGAATGTTTTCCTACCACAAATAATTTAAAATAATCATGTTGAGACGGTCCCCTTGAAAAATCGATCGTCTTAGGTGTTCACAGTCCACGTAGACTTAATTCGCAAATGTCTATTACTTAATGATTTGTTTTCTATACATTTCATGCCACCCTTATTCCGGTTTGTCTGTTGGTTGGTAGGCATTTTGGTTTCCTTTCAGAAACTAGACCTGTTTCGGCCATTAATTGTCAAAGATGACTACTATCATTCAGTATGTCAAAGGTCAAGGTCATAGTGACCTTAGACAGAAATCAATTAGTAACTGGAAAATATTTTAGCCTATAATTGACAAATTTGCAAAAAAAATTGTTAATGTCTGTCTCTCATCAATGAGTGAATCCTATGGTATTGAAGTTCGGTAGATCAAAGACTGAGGTAATAGTGACCGTTAACCTAAAAATTGGTTTCCGATAAAAAAACCCCTAAAGAACACTTTTTAGTGACCTTTAATCTAACAATCGATTTCCGATAAAAAAATTAAAAAACACTTTTTAGCTATCTGATATCACAGGATGAATGTGCACAGTCACTTGATGGCCCATTTTAAATCCCCCACACGAGTGGTAGTTGGGTGGGGGGGGGGGGGGGGGGTTATAGGAATGGTCTCCGTCATTCCGTCTTTCCGTCCTAACACTTTGTGCCCGCTCTGTATCTCCTAAACCCCTTGACGTAAGTGAGTGAGTGAGTGAGAGTTGGGTTTTACGGCGAATCGACACAAAATGGTTATATATCGCCGAGAAGAAGCCATATTGCGAATGCCAACTGTAAATCATAAAGATTTATGTAAAAATGTAAAACGTACCTAAAAACATCCATGTAAAAATGTAAAGCACACTGCATAATGTAAAGCATATCTAAAATCATCCACGTAAAAATGTAAAGCATATCTAAAAGCAGTTATGTAAAATGTATATAAATACGTATGTGTTAAAATATCAGCTGCAAACAAAATAATATTGCAAAAGATGTAATAAAAGTATGAAATGTTAGATTTTTTGATAAATTCCTATCTGCTTTAAAAACGATAAAATATTTCCGACTGAAACGTTTTGAAATAACGCTTTCAAAGATTGAACGTCATAATATGTACTGCGTTGTGTAGCAAAGTCCACATAGTCGATTAAAATATGTTAACCCCTTGAAGGATTTTCATGAAACTTGGGTCAAATGTTCACCTTATCAAGACAATGTGCAGAACTTATACGTCAGCCATGTCGCCCGAAGGTCAATTTCACAACTCAAGGTCAAATATTTGAGCCTTGTATTTTGTGTCCGCTCTGTATGTCCTAAATCCCTTCAAGGAGTTTTGTGAAACTCGATGTGCAGAACTCAAAAGCCAGTCATGTCGGCTCAAGGTCAAGGTCACTACTCAAGGTCAAAATGTCTGAACCTTCCATTTTGTGTCCGCTCTGTATCCTCTAAACCCCTTGAAGGATTTTCATGAAACTTCGAATGATCACCTCATCAGAAAAATGTGCGGAACGTATAAGTCATCCATGTCGGCTCAAGGTCAAGGTAACAGCTCAATGTCAAAGGTCTGAGCTCTGTATCCCTTAAACCCATTGAAGGATTTTCGTGAAACTTGTGTCAAATGATACCTCATCAAGACAATGTGCAGAACTCATAAGTCAGCCATGTTTGCTCAAGGTCAAGGTCACAACTGAAGGTCGAATGATAGAGCCTTCCATTTTGTGTCCGCTCTGTATCTCCTAAACCCCTTGAAGGATTTTCAAGTTCATTGATGTCGTCATACATGAACTATAAAATGTACTTAACAACGTCAATGCTTCCACCCAATACCATCAACCCTTTCACTATTCATAACAATGGCACGTGATATAGCTGTCGTTCAGACTGCCTTGTACTTTTGGAATCAGTAGGGCAAAAGTCTAAGCCACAGCGACATGGATAATCAGACTGGTTTCTGATCAATAGCTTTAGGATTCTAAAATGAATGTCCTTCGAAATGGGTGATTAGGTATAGGAACAACGTCACATCATACTTAAAGCTGAATATTAGATATTCAGTTCCAGCCGACAGGCTATCATTGGTGACGTATGTGATTTGAAAGCCGCTCTTGATACATCGTTACTTGTCCTTATTACTCTACTTTTGCTAATTACGATAAACATATTTCGCTTCTAAAATGATGAAAGCTTAGTCAATGATAAAATTAGAAGAAAAAAAACTGGACACGACTAAAACAATAATGTTGCAAGCCCGATTTGATTGATCCTGTTCATGGACGATAGTGGGAATACATACTATCTTCCGCGCCTTTGAGCAAAACTCAACATTTACATATACTTCAAGTACCGAAGCAGATTTAAGGGAGATCTGTACGTATATTTATACGGTTGAGCAGGCAGAACATTCAATGGTACACAGAGTTCAATTTTATGACAAGCGGCGTATGCTCACCGGCAAAATCAGCGCGACAACAGTTGGCAGAACTCAACAAACTGGTATTGAGAGAGGGGATCTGGCGTTATTGACCCTGCATATTACAGAAACCGCTAAAAGCAAGCACCATATCAAAGGAGTAATCAAACAATATCCAAAGCCGAAATGTTTAAGCTGAAAACCTATTCAGTACCACTAACACTCGATAAATATAATGCTAAACGACTAAAAAGATCCAAATATAACGGCTCTGATTGATTGTATGGTTTTAAATAGCAGCCATACGACACAAACAATATATGGATGTTTATAAACTATTGTTTATGTATACGTTTCACATGTGCAAATGTCTAGATCTGCTTAACCCAAGGTTAGAGAGTATTAAAGGTGCCATTCATTCCTATTACTTCCATGAAAGTCATACAGAGCTGACAACATTTACATTTTTGTAGTGTTGGGCGACCTGTCAAGTTTCCGCTTTTTCTATTGCACTTGATAAAATCGGGTAATTTCTAACTAATTAAATAACCTGTCTCAGCGGGTTATTATTGTATGTGCTCTGTATTCTATAACTCAATATGGTAATTGTGCGGTTGGCGAACCGCTTTAAAACCGTGCCTCTTTTAACACATTGTTTTGCCTGTTTCGTTTTACATATAATGCATATTTTCGTGTTTGTTGGTGGTGTAACTTCCCCTCATAACGTTTGAAATATATCAACACCCTAAACACTCTGCATGCTTTTTGTTCAGCCCTTTTCCAGTATAAAAGACGTTTGTTCTGGCCAAATTTTGTAGGTTCCCTAAAACAATTTTCTACTGCACATACCCGGTACATTAATTTTGGTTTGGATACTTCATAATGTTGGTAATTAACTATTATTTCATAATTGATATGTTAGTTTATTACCTGCATGGCCATTTTTTTCAGAAAATATGGAGTATCAGAGCTTTACTATATTTTACAAAGAACCAATATATGATATTTCTATCATATATAAAATGCTGTGTAAGTCAACAGTCACCACTGTAGAAGAATGCATACAAGTACTTTTAATTGTCTTTGCAAAAAAGTAAAATGAAATAGCTTTAAGGAATAAAATAGTATAGCATTATGCTTAGGAACACCTCACAAACATAAAAATGATATCAACTTATATATCCCAGGTTAAGATAATATGAGGGCATACAGTTATGTTAATTACGTTAACTTGGTCTACTGACAAAACTGCGAAAATATTATAACATATATATAGGTATTACTTCAATTTTAACTAATTACAAAAACAAAACGCAATTTATTTATTTTGACAAAAATGTAGTTCCCTTTCATATATTCAATTTCTATTATATAAGTGAGTTGAACTGTTATCAATATATATCTAACAGTAATATTACTTCTTGTGCTGGGGGTACTGTCTTTAAAATAAAAATACAACAATTCAGGTAACACACATTTTTGTTTTATCAAACAATACTTTCATTTAGGTACTTCATTAGTTTTGCAGCAAGTTATACACATACTGGTATAAGATTCTCTACAGTTTCCTGATGGAAAAAAAAACATACGTTCAAGTAATAATATCAAGAGGGTCATAATGACCCTAGACCTAAATAATATGAGCTACATGTTTCAAATGTCAAACCGATGCTAAAATATAAAGAAAGTAGGTCTGTAGGTCACATTCATGGTAACTGAAAGTCAGTTTTAAGATCGGTGTGCAATACTGTATATGTGATCCAAATTTCAGGGCTGTATCTTAAAAAAACAAGAAAGTAGGTCACAGTCAAGTGACCCCTAATTACTTGGGGTCATCAGGTAATTATAATTAAGCAGTCTTGGAAATATGATCAGATATTTTTCCCGATATATCTCATAAAAAGTGACCCCGGGGCGTGGTTTTAAAAGGACTCTGGGTCATAATTTGAACAATCTTAGTAAATGACCACTAGACAATGCCACATGTAAAATATCTAAGCTCTGTGCCTCTCGGTTTCAGAGAAGTTTGTTTTCGAGGGACCACGGGTCGGAACCAATACTGACCCTGGAATCATAACTTGAACAATATTGGTCCACTAGACAATGCCACATACCAAATATCTAACTTCTAGGTCTTCAGGTTTCAGAGAATAATTTTTTTAATTTACAATATAATCAAATAGGGAAAATAAGCCCCACCCCCTGGCGGTCATAGTTTTTAACTAAATAGAATGGCTTAAGCAATTTTGGTAGAAAGTCACGTAGAAAATATTTTTGAAATATGACCAAGAGTTTCTGAGAAGAAGATTTTTAAAATTTTTCCTTTCGGTTGCAACCACAGTTCTGAATGAAGTTTCATTTTTGGGCAATTTTGAAAGGGGACCACCCAAGGATCATTTCTGTGAAGTTTGGTTTCAATCTGCCCAGTGGTTTTGAAGAAACAGATTTTTGAAATATACAATACAGCCATATGGCGGCCATTATTTTACCGAAATAGAAGGGATTAAGCGATTGTGGTAGAAGGTCACCTAGAGATCATTTCTACAAAATATTTTTGAAATCCAGCAAATAGTTTCTGAGAAGAAGATTTTTAAAGGTTTTCCTTTCGGTTGCCATAGAATCACTGTTCTGAATAGATTTAAAATATTTTGGCAATTGTGAAAGGGGACAAACCAAGGATCATTTCTGTGAAGTTTGATATACTTCTGTCCAGTAGGTTTGAAGTAGAAAATCGTTTTATAAATTGTTGACGGACGGACGACGCTCGACGGACGACGGACATCAAGCGGCCTTTGGCTCAGGTGAGCTAAAAATGTAACGTCTATTATCTGAATTTAGTTATTTCGAATATTAATGCAATTCGACTTGAATGTATTTGGTAAAATTATAAAACGTTTCATTAAAAGAGGTTACGACCCAACTGTTTTGAGACATACCGCATGTTTAGTGTTCAACCCGTTTACAGTTGGACACTACGCTTCCCTCTTTGATTGTGTCTGACGGAAGAGGGGGAGGACTCTATGATAAGCAGTTTTTAAATCCTACCAGGACTGAACTGTTTTGATATCTGTCTTCTGGCCTGTTTCGTCGGGCCCTTAAGGGTGTTTCTCTTGTTGCTCTGTCTTCTGAAAAGGCATTGAGTACATACGTTTTTGGTTCTAAAGGTTTGCTTTTTATATATTTATACACGAGCATTTTTGTGTTTTACATGCCATGCCTTTTTGTTTCCATTACGTGTGTTAGAGATTCACCTGGAGGGGATTACTTTTATTTACACTGTCCCGTGTCTTTGAAACATGATGGGGGTAAGAGTGAGGTTGGGTGCGCACCATAAACCGGTTTAAGCTCCCCAGTGGTGTTTTTGCCATTGACCGTTCCAAGGCGGTGCCCCACTGTGTTCCTTTGTTTGTTCGTTTTGTCCTCGTGTGTTGGCTTTGTGTGTGTGCGCGTGTGTGTGTGTTTGTGGTGTTTACGTCTGCGTGCTGTAGGTTTCGTTTTGGGGAGGCTGCGATTTTGGTACGTGGCATTCCCTGTTTGATATTTGTCTTTGTTTTTGATTTATCTTTCTACTTTCTTAAACTTTATTCTGTCATTTTAATTGTTAGATCAACAACTGTATCTCTTCCTCAGAATTATAAAAAAATGAGGTAGTCCTTTTCATAGAATTCTGTATTTTGCAGTTTCCATGAGTTTTATTGTATATACAGATCAGCTCACGCAGAAAACCCATTCTACCCGATCCTCGAAGGATGGCCAAAACGAGTATCAAGTCTCCGACTCGAAGTTTCTTCGAGTCAGCCATTTTCCGTCAAGGAATTTCGCTATCTGACTCCGAGGACTTATGCGAATAGAAAAAGTGGAAACTCCACAGGTCGCTCAACACGACAAAAACGAAAATGGTGCAGGCTCGGTCTGATTAAGTCACTCGAAAGAAATCCTCGGAGTTACTCGAGATGAAATCCAATTAGCAGAATACACATCTGTATTGGTTTCTTTTGTTTCCGAGTCACTTGACGGAATTCCTTCGAGTTACACCGAGACGAATAAATAATTACATATATGGGTCTTTAGATTATTTGGAGCAAGATAGTTATATTTTACACAGTGATACGCGAAAACACACAGTATTTGTGAATAATAATTATAGTAGTATCTTTTATTCTACATTGAAATAAACCAGATTTTTTTTGTTCACCTAAAATATTATGACTATTTAAACGGATACGGCAGTAATTTCTTTCTCCTTTTTATTTTTCCTTCCAAATAAAATAAATAAAAGAAAGACCATTTTCATAACTTTTTTCTCCTACGATTTTCATTTTAAAGATCACTATCCTTTAACGGCCATTATCTTAAATTTATCTAGTTTTATATAGGTTTTAATTTAGTCCATTTTACATAAATTTATTTCTAAATTTAATTTGCACTGTCAGAATCTATTTCAATATAATATTTAACAATCACTATTCTTTAACGGCAGTTTAATTTTGTATTAAGTCTTTTTTACATAAATCTATCTCTAATTCAAATATCATAATCAGGAAGTATTTCAATATCATACTTAACAATTTACTTTTTAGCGGGTGTTATTTTAAAGTTTATCTAGTTATAAATTATTCTTAATTTTGCGCATTTACATATTAACTTTATTTCTAAATTTACTTCATAAAGTCAGAAATTATTTCAATGTCAACATTTAACAAATCACTTTTCTTTACCGGCGGTCATTTGAAAGTTTATTTAATTTTATATCGTTAATATACATACTACCGTCCACGCCTTCTAGCCCTGGGGTCAGCAGAACTCAACATATACACATGCTACAAGTACAAAAACACTGTTTAGAGACATCCACAGATGTGTTCATACGGCGGTGCACATGAAACCTTCAGTGATACACTAGCTTGTAATTCCATTAATAATTTAGTCCATTTTACATAAATTTACTTCTTAATCTAATTCGCATGTTCAGAAACTATTTAAATATCAAAATTCACAAATTGTAAACAGTAAAAAGTGCAAGCTAATTATATAAAATATAAAAATTCCATCCAGGTAATGGAATATTGCCTCTGAGTTTCGTTAAATCATTTCGCGGCACTCAATTGTTTGCATTTCGCGGCACTCATTCAGACTCGAAGTCGCGCGGAGTGGCCATAAAATACCGGTACATATTATAGTGTTACCTGTATAGTTTCGACTCGGAGTTCCGTCAAGTAATTTCACTGGATGAAATTCCGCTAATAAAAGTAATAAAACTGTAACAGTCGGTACTCCGAGTCAGAATAAGGCAGTACTCGGAGATTTATCCTTCGAGGAAAAACGGAAAGTGGGTTTTCCGCGTGAGCTGATCTGTGCATTACATTTCTAAAAATTATACCTGACGAATTAATTGACAAGGAGTGTATATCTACATACTTAGTATTTAGTCTTTATTTTGGTCTCATCAGTATACCATATATCATGTATGCACTACAAATACTATAAACACAGTGGATCAATTTATCGTATTGAGAAATTGTTGTGTTACTTGCCGGCTGTCACGCATTTATAACGAAGCACAGTCGCTTTTCCTCTCTTAGTGTAATGTGATTTCCGGCATGCTATGTTGTTAACATTCGTTATAATTATATAATTTATTTCTGCTATAAGTTCTTTGGAACGGTGGCCTTGTGGATAAGGTGTCAGCCGCTCAATCCAGGGGTCGTGGGTTCGAGTCCCACAGGGGTCACGACCATGACGTCTCATATGACACCAGTACTTGTTTTCCCAGAAAGCGGACTGGAGAATGGTTCAAATAAGCTTGAAGCTTTCATCACAATCGAGCTAAAACAAATTAGTATTAACTACAAATGCTTTCGTTAATCTTCTTACACAAATCCCACAAAACGTCATTTGTTATATAGGTAACCTGGGAACTTATACCTTTTTTATGGTCGTTCACTTGAACTCTAGGACAAATAACTATATTCCTTAATTATTTGCCCATTGTACATTTTATACGGAATATAGGAGCAAAATATTTACGCCGTTGGTGATCTTTCATGATAAAATGTTTTACATTTTATAATTGTATCGAACATTGATGAGACCAAGTACATACGTGTTTATATGATTAGTAGAAAAACCAATCCACATTCCACATTAGTGGACTTGAAAGTCTTAATTTCCATCAAATGATGCATAAATATAAGTTAAGAATGTTAAAGTACCTACATCAATGAATCAAACAACTTTTCTTATTCATTAATGGATGAACTGATTACCAGTAAGCAGTGCAACATGCTTTATTTTGAAGAAATATATGAACATATTTATAAAGAAAAAAAAACTTGTTGGAATTTTATCACCAGTGGAAGCAAAAACAATTGTACAGTCGGTTTGACAGAGTCTGACATTGTAAATTGACAGCGTGTTTGGTGTTTAGCCACTACACCATGAGATAGTATGTAATAAAACGGACATTTAAGTACCTTGTCAAGTATTTGTTTTTATTGAACATGCAAACTAGTTATAAATTCGGGAAACCTATTAAAATAAAATATTTTTATATTTGTTTTTGAATATCTGCTAACACATATGTGATCCCAAGTGCGAGACACACTGTCTAATTGTTTGAGTTAATTGCCTATATATAAAAATCGATATCTATAGAACAACCGACCTTCCGTTAGCCAGCTGGATGGCTTCCTCACATGAAAAATACAACGTCCCGAGTGAAGCTCGAACCCACATAGGTGAGGGGAAAGTGATTCTGTGAGGGGAAAGTGATTCTAAGTACGCGACATTTACCATCCGGTCATGGAAACCCCCATATTGTATTTAAAAGATATGTACGAAGATCCTTTGGAAGCATAGAACCTAACCAAGCAAAATTAATAGCAGACTCCGTTTAATTGAGTCTGTTCATGAGAGGTAATGAAATGTGCAACACTCTCACGCCCTTAGCACCGGCTTAAGCGGAACTCTGTTATACATTAACATCGAATGGACTCCAAAAGTCCTTACCAGAAAATATAACAACACTGAGTCCAAGTACGAGGAGACTTTTACAGCTGCCATGCAGCACTTGAAACTGAGTGAAAAGAATTTATAAGAAGATCCTGCTGAAGCATATAACGCAAACCGAACAAAACTATAAGCAGACTCGGTTTGATTAAGTTTGTTCATGCGAGGTTATGAAATGTGCCTAACGCCCCAAGTACAGTACCGGCTTAACCGTCATATTTAGTAGAAAGTGTGCATATAATTTACTGTAGATATTAAAATATACTAAACTTAGTTGCAAGCATGAAATTTTGCAATAAAAGCTACAAAAAATATGTTAAATTTTAACTGGTAGACAATTTACAATATACTTGAAAATAACTAATGTAGCATCCACAGGATATCTTTAGAAATTTAAATTAAATATCAGGAATCAATACTGATAATTCTCTCTCTCTCTCTCTCTCTCTCTCTCTCTCTCTCTCTCTCTCTATATATATATATATATATATATATATATATATATTAACAACTTTTCTAAATGTTACAGAAATGTGTGTGTTAAGTCATTCAGGTATACTGACTTGTAAAATGGATATAGTCCTAGGTTACTATAAGGTAGACATCTCTGTACTGTATGTTCGGTGCTACTTAACATATAATTTGCAGACATCTTAGACAATGTCAAAGACGATGATAAAATTGATCATTTAATTATGATCCATTGTGTAGGAAAATATATAACATTTGCAAAAATATGAGCTAAATAAGCCTTTTATGCGAATTACGTAAAATCATATATACTATAGAGATGCCTTTTGATTTTTGTAATTTTTCAAATTGACCACATCTAACCTGACCAAGATAATTTCAGATCTAATGTACCAGGTATGTGTAATAGAACAACCCATTTAAAATTTTGGCCCTTAACCTACCAGTTTAGATTATTTGAAAGAAGCTTTGTTGTACAGTAGGCGGATATTGTTGTGTCGAGTTCTGCCATGTTAAAAAACGTTAGATATTTACATTTAAAAAGTGGAGCTATTAATTGCTAGCAATTTAGCTGTTAAATTATTCATTAAATAGTATGGACTATATTATTTAAAGCAATGGTGTTAATGTTTGAGTTTTTACTAAATTGATATTTGTGGGAAATCTTCCTGGACTTAAATATTAAATCTGAAACACTTTCGAGCTCTGGACAAATCGGCAAATCGTATAACAATAACGACCAGATGCATTTACTACTTTTTCATTGTTTGATAAAAAAACTCCAGTGCATTATTGATTGCTTCATCCATATTGAAATATTTGTAATTTGCTAATCTACCGAGAAAATATATGTCACTTTCAGATTCTGTTAATACTTTATATATTTTGTATAAATTCTGATTTTGGATATTTGGGACGGGATAGTAAGGTTCGCCAACATCTGCGGAACGTTCGATGAAAAGCACTGTGTCGTTTGAGTGACACTGTTGATAAGGAAACCATTTGTATTCAACAATTCTTGTAAAATTCTCATTGAAATTTGGATGGTTCACAACACTCGCTGGTTGAAAGTGATGAACATTTTTTATTACTTGTCTTTTAAACTGTAATGATCGGTATTCTAGCAAAGGTAAACCTTTTTCAGCATAAAACCGATCAATTGGACCAGTAAAATATGTTTTTCCACATTCAATATTTTTTCGATAATGAAAATAGTCGGTATTTAATCGAATCGTTATATTAGGATGTTGTAACATCTTATTAAAAATTGATATATAACCGGATATTGGCAATGCCTGATATCTATCAGAGAAGTAGCGATCGTCCCAATTATTTCGAACAGGTATGCGAGCTAAAACTGACGGTCCTAATTCAGCTGGGGTTTTATTCCACTGTTTTATTGTATAAGGTTTAAAGATTAGTTCATACAATCGTTTTCCTACCCGTGACAACGCCATTTCCTCTGAATTGATTGGATCGTGGTCATATTTCACTTGCTCGTTTTGTAACCAAACATTCATTTCATCAACCGTTTTTATATGGAGGTTAAACAATGAATTGACAGTTTGAATGTTGACCGGAACCGGAACATATTTACCATTAATTAGAGCCTGAACCTTATGTTTATATGATATCCATTCACCAAAATGTTGTACATAATCCCACACATGTTTGTACTTTGTATGAAAGAGATGCGCACCATATTTTGATACACGAATTCCAGTCTCATTATCAACATAATCGTAACAGTTTCCGCCTATATGATCACGTTTTTCTAAAACAAGGATTGATTTTTCTGTTGTTGATGCATACCTCTCAGCTATCACAGCTCCAGACAAGCCAGATCCAATAACACAAACATCGAATTTTTCAATGTTTAAATTTGAATTCACTCTTAAGTCAGTCTTTTTATTCTCTTGTCTTTTAAATACAATTTTGCTAGTATTTGATTGTAGAAGCATGATCAAAATAAAAACAAATACAAAATAATTTGAAAGTTGAAATATATATTTCAGTTTTGTTAATCCAACGTTATTCCATCTGCTGTACATATCGGTAGAAGTTATTTTAGTATTTGTTTGTTATCGGTTACATGGTAAATGTCAACAAAACATGATTTTCTATCCACAGTTTTTTTTTTTAATTTCATGACTTTGCTGAAGTTTTGCCTTGATTAAATAAAATGATATAAGAATAACTGTTTCTAGTGCGGTACATTTGTAGCAGACACATTTTTGTCCTAAATGAAACATATCTGATTTCATACGCAATTGCTCACTACTTGTAATTTAAAGATTATATCAGATATATATGTATGTATGAATTTTGTGTGGTCTTCCTACACAATTGCTAACAACTTGAATTCATATATCATATGTTCGAATTCAACTATTGATGCATTTACGACATTTAAATATACATTTATGTTCAAAACACTCTCTTTGAGCACACACGTTCGATACTTCAAATATTTGAACAAAGTAAAAGAGGCAATCGTGGAAGTTAGGATAGCTACATGTGAAACACTTTTGGTTCGAAAACACTTTGAGTGTAGAATTCTGTAATGAGAGGAATCCATCCAGCTAACGGAAGGTTGATTCTACCCGGTAGCCAACCAATGCCTTACAAAAAGCAAAGAGAGGCACCTGGAGTTTTCAACACCATGAAAAACTGATTTGTCGTTACAAAACCTAAAAGTGTGTCGGTGTGACGTTAATCCCAGTCTAAAGATATTCCTGGAAATAAGTGTTGCCGTACCGTCTCGTTTTTGCCTGTTTTCCCACAACACTTCCTTGGCTGCGATTTAGTGCTACAAAGGCATTAAACTAAATTCAATAAGAATTAAAGTTCGCTTTTCAGCTGGGTCGTAGCTTCTCAAAACAAAATCATACATTTTATTACCATAATTTATTTGTACACACAAAAACATTAAATGAGAGGCAGAGTTAAACGAAAAAACAAAACAGCAGCTAGGCACTGCCTATGTAAGGTCAGTGACACATATCACGGGGTATTTCGTAACTTTTGGTTCTTTATATGAGATCGCTGCTGTAAATATATATAATATATTAAATGACTGTGTAACAATGATGGCGGATGATATAACAAAGAGTGCATTACACATATGTTTCAGTGTTCAATAAATGTCATCAAATGCACTTTTAAAGCAACATATCAGTAAAACATAAAAGCTTTAGGTATTCTTCAGTTATTTAGAACAAATTCATCTAACTAATAATATAAAATAGAACATCAGAGCATACATGTATATATACTAATAATATGCTGGTATTGAATGCCAGCGTATGTTTATTGTTGGTGCAATAACAATGTAGCGGGAAACATAAAATTGGTAAATGGGAAGTTAGAAGGGATACCATTTACGATCTTGAGAATATTACCACGAGTGTGATAAGGTAGAAGGGTACACTTAGAATCGAAAATTTTGGGCACGACCAGGCTTACATGTGGCGAGTCGTAATATTGCACTTCCCTAATGAGCAGAATCAGGCTGGCCATTTTATAAATTGTGTGCATGTTTTGTGCTTTCAATTAATGACAAGATCAGGACTCTCATACAAGAATACAGAAAGTTATCAAAACGCAAGTTTTACACCATCCATTAAAAATAACATGCCAAAATCATCAATTTTGCACTTTTTTAACAGCCTGCAATGATCCCGTTGCAGAAACAATGTCCAATTTCATTGCACTTCTCAATTTAATAGTCCCTATTAAACTACAGGATATTAATGGAATGGGGGCCCATCCATCTCGTTTTTTCACAAAATAGCAAAAATGTTCCTGAGTATCAATCAACAAGCATGGAACCCTTCTATGATTTGAATTTCCCGCGCCAAGGTGACTCATCGATTCATACAAAGCTATCAGCAGTTAGTTTTACAACTGACATCAGAATTTTACATGAATCAGCTGTTTCAATTTTCTAATGAATTAACAATCATTATCATGCTTTTTTCATGATTAGAGGTAAAAAGTGCATAGTTTGCATGAGGTTCTAGGTCAATAGTCACCTAAGCCTATCACAAAGTCTTTGCGGAGTTGTCTCCATTTTTTCCAAATATTTCATCCGGGATCATTTTTTTCAGCTCAAATAACTCTTTTTCAGGAAATGATATTTTAACATTTTTTTCAGTCCTTGTATTTTGATGCAGTTAACTAGACATATATTTAATATAGATAGCTCCTACTTGAAAGTTGCATTTTCAGTGACAATGCCTAATATAATGCTTTAAGTACCACGCATAATTTTCAGGAATGATTTCTTTATTTACTGGCATAAAATACTTGAATATATTTGTTTTCGGAAAACAGGGACTGATTATAATTGTCGCAATATGCGGGTCAGCGTACAGACGATTTAATCACACGGGCGATGTTAGTTCAAGACGTATATACCAATACAACGCATAATAGGATAATTCAGGAAATGCTTCCTGCATTTACTAGCATAAAACATTTAAATATTCAGGTGCGTAGCAACTCAGGAATGCTATTTTAAAAAACTTGAGCATTTTAACTTTAATGTTGTTTCTGTACATTTTATCTAAATAGAATGTTATTATATTGAATTGAAATGAGCTTTTAAAATACAGGGGCGGCTAATGATGGTGAATACACATTAAAATCACACGATCTAGGGTATGGATTTGTTAATAGCAACGCGGGCGGTGTAAATAGTTAAGAACAATGAGTTTGTAGGTGTGGTCGTTATAATAACACGCGCGAAGTAAGATTAAGACTTACATACGGTATATAAATGATATATAGAAATGATCTCCGCATCTTCTGGAAAACAATATTAATATCCGCGTTATAATCACACGGGTGGTGTGAACTTCAGACACATATTTATATAAATGTATGGCGCATATAGACGTTGATAAGTTCATTCTGCATCTACTGGCATGAGATAATTGTGTATGCAGAGGCGTATCAACACATGGTTTTACCTTGAAATAAAATCTAATTATAATGCTAAAGGTCGTGGTATGACCGTTATAAACACACTGGCGGTGTGAATTTTAGAAATATATATATGTATTGTACAAATCAATATCTAAAAATATATTTCTACATATCCTTGTACAAAATTTTTGTGTATTCAGGCGCATAGAAACATATAACTGTATCTTCAATATGTATCAAAGGAAATCAAATTATAAATATTATAAAATTTCAGGGTATGACCGAGTAATCATATAATGTGAATTTTAGTGTACATACTTGTATGCTACATATAAATATCCATAAAATGAGTTCTGCATCTAATGGTAAAAATAATTGTAATTAATGTCAATACAGGGTTGTACCTTGATATAACATATCTTGAATAAAACTTACAGTCTAATTGAATACAATATTTTGGTATTTATGTGCGTAGCAACTCTCAGTAATGTATTTTGACTTAACAAAAAATGTAGGAATATTTTCAGCAAGAGCACCTCCTAATGTGGAATAATACCCCTGTTTGCTAACGGAATCAGCCATAGGAGTATAACAATTGTATGAACAATGCGGAAAACGAAAACTTATCAAGTGCAAGTGCCATTGAATCACAGATTATTAGGTTATTTAACATTTTTCTGTACAGTACGGAGATATATTTGGACGAGTACCCAGCTGAGAAAACCATACTGGACGAGCCTCTAGGCGAGTCCAATATGGTTTTCTGAGTTGGGTACGAGTTGAAATATATCTCGTATTGTACAGTACAATATTAAATAACCTTTTTATTCTATATCTATTTTATCTAAGTTTAAATTAAAAATGTTTAACTGAATATTGTATTCCTCCCTTTTCTGTATTTTTTCCCAGCTTGGTATGAGTGCAAATATATATTATACAGAACAATGTTAGGCCTTAAATAACCTTTTTATTCTATATTTATTTCACTTCATACGTAATATACGTAATTCATAAAAATTAGAATTGGACTAATGCTTCAACATGTACAAAATAGATCATATAATTGCAAATAAAAAGCTATTATCTGAATTCTGAAATATCACTTACTTTGCGTAATACTTAATTTTTTCTGAACTAGACGACCTCTGCTATTTCGAGTCATTTCCGGGTATTCCGAATCACTGTGGCCGTTATTTATTTCTACTTGTAGATGTTAATCTACGAATACAAGTTTTAAAGTGAAATGCTCTTTGGAATGCTAGAAAAACTATATGATCAGTATATCACACGAAATAATTGTTTTGAATTAAGAAATTAGACCATAATGAAAGTTGTATATATTTATTGTGACAGTTTCAACATAGAGACCAACCGCCCTTCAGTGTAACACATAGTAGCAAGTAAAATGGTTCAGACTTACTATTGACACGAGTTCAAGGCATTTTAAATGAATAGGGCAACACTAGTAAATATTTAACAGTGATGAAAGAGAAGTGAGGCATATATGTTACAAGTAAACAACTATTTTGGTATAGAATAGAACAGTCAAAAGTACAATGATTCGGAATACCCCGTATTTAATGACTTTTGTTTAATATAATCAAGTTTTTATATGTAATGTTAAAATATTTATATATCTTTTGTGTGATAGGTACATATTGTACATCATTTCCATGTATTATTTATCTGTGTACAACACCTGACAATAAAGTTAGAGTCTCTCAAAGAGACGAGATCTATATTTTCTCAGCAAAATTTAGCATCTCGGATCAATACACGACATACTTAAACTGTGTTTATCGCTTTAAAAATCGGTAAATGATATAACCTGCGGTCATTTAATATGCACAGATGCTTAAAGGATACAAGGTAACCATTGTCTAAATTTTGCTGAAGTAATTGTTGTTATCAACTGTAAAACGTTGAAAGTGGCCCGCATTTTCGACTGAGTCGGAATACCCGAGTAGACTGTACAGGACATTTGTCTATCATCTGTGAATAAAGCTCTTGCAGTTACATGAGGATCAACCATTTCCTACTGACAGCAAGACAGAAAGATGAATGGATAGAATGGATAGAATGAAACTTCTTGAATGTGGTTAATACCTGAAAGTTTGTTTTGAAAATAAGAAACAAAATTGCATGAAAAGGGAGATAAAGTAATCATAACTCACGATAGAGTGTAACTCCTAGTGCTGTGTATCTGGCACCATTGCCATATATAATTGTATTATTCTACATTAAAATTCCTCTAAAAATGGGAAATTTACTACAAGAAGAGCTGACATGATAGCTGGCTCCACTATTTGAAGTCATCTCACCCAATACTAGCTTACCAAATGTCTACATTATTTTGAAAACTATTAAGAACCTGCCTCAGAACTGTCATTTAATGTAGCTGAGGACTTATGGAGAAATGGAAAGCATTCAGAACAACGGTTCCTGAAAAACCTATTAACATGCAACATTTTCAGTGAAAAATGGACATTATTTTAACAAAATGTAAGCTAGAGTTATCAAACCTGTCATATGGGGAATGTCATGATGCAAGGATGTGTGTAGAATTTGCAAATAACCTCGATAGCCTAGTGGCAGAGCGTCGGCTTCGAGTGCGGGAGGTCGTGGATGCGATCCCAGGCCGCATCATACTAAAGACGTGAAAATTAGTACCAGTAACTCCCTTGCTTGGCGCTCAAAATTAAAAGGGAAACTGACCTCTTCTCTCATACCCTCGTGGCGATGGATTCCATCAGGAATGAGGTGGCGCGAGTTATTAATATAAGTTTTGAACTTGCATCACAATCGACCTATAATAAATTAGTATAAACTAATTTGCAAACATTTGGTCTGAGAAATATGCTTACATGCAAAACTTTCACAAAGTAACAGTTAGAGTTATGAGATTTGCCCTCTGTGGTCACCTCATGATGCAAAAAACAAGTGTGGATTTGAATGCATTTTGTCTGGTTATCACACTGGCACCA
>NW_026461172.1:0-53352 GCF_021730395.1 Mercenaria mercenaria | reverse complement strand
GATCAGAAAGAAAATGCCTCCGTACGTGTTATACCCTACCCCTAGGTATTCTATAAGAACCATGGTCATGAACGGAAAAGTACACTAACCCGTTTCAATCGTACATTTCTCAACTTAAACGCGCAGTTTGGTGAATGGGTACCTAGTATATTGAACAAGCGATAATTTATCTTCCATCGTGCACCAGTCACATTGTCTCAGTATTCCATATTGCTGAGATTATCAACATATCTTATGCTTTCGTCAACGTTACTGAAAAAACTTGCTTGACCTTCCGTAATGAACATCCGGTCTAGAGGTCACGGCAGTGTGCACATGTTTGGCGAAACGTAAACAAACAAAAACAGAATTTAAAAAAGTCACAATTTTACACTAAAGCTTGAAATGATGAATGAAATTCATCTTGTATATGATCTTTAATTTGAAATCGTACACTGGTCTGCATCTGTTCTGTTTATTTTATTCATTTTGCACATTTATGCTGCATTTTCACATTTTAGCGAACACGTGTAGTACAATGACGATTGACATACATTTTCACAACAGCCAATCAGAATGGTTTTGTAATCTAGAACGGAACTTCACCAGGGAAGTTCAAGCAAGTTTTTTGTGTAACGTTAAAATAAGTATAAACTACGCGTTGTTTTTCTAAGAGAAGATGTATTGAAAAAATGTGACCGGTACACAATGGAAGATAAATTACCACTTGTTTGATATCCATAGTACACATTTACTGCACTGCGTGTTTTAGGTATGAAATGCGCGATTGAAACGGGTGAGTATATTTTCCCGTTCATGACCATGGTTCTTATAGAATACCTAGGGGTAGGGTATAACACGTAAGGAGGCATTTTCTTTCTGATCTGGTGCCAGTGGGTTATCATTGTGTGACGTTCCAGTCCAATACATATACTATTAGTTTGTTACTTAGATACAGGCGCGCAAAACTTTAACCATTTTTAAGTCAAAAAGAGCCATCATTTGTGCTAATAAGAAATGTAGCCCCTAAATCATGGAAATTGTTAAATAAAGTTTGTCCATGATTTGACCTAGTGACCTATGATTTCACCCCAGATGACACAATATCAAGCATCTGAACAATCTTCATAAACATTGGACCAAAAGACCAAAGCTTGTGACATATAGAGTATTAACAATAAGAACTGCGGATTCTGGATCATTCACCTATACTAACAGCTCACAGTTTGGTTAATATGAGCTAAAAAGGGCAAAATAAAATATTGATGTAAAACATTTTAGAATATCACTGACCTTACAAAGCTCTCTATCCAATATGAAGTCCTTCCACTGATGCAAGTGTGAGCATCAAGTACACCTTCTGGGAGAGTATATTTAGAATACTTTTAACAGAATAATCTGTACTAAGAAGACAATATAAAGCACAGAGGTAAAAAAAAAACATATTAATTATAAAAGCATATAATGGACTCATTTTCTACACATACATTACTCCAAGTTTAAAGACAAAGATTCAGGTGCAATATTCATCAAAGTTCTCCATGATTCAAACTCAGATTTACCTACAGGAGTAATTATTCACTACAAAAAACTTTAGTATTCATTGTCAAAACTTTTCAAATATTTTATGTCATCTGGGGCTGTATACATGCAAAATATTATGAAAATATGTAACGGTTTTACAAAATTCTAGTATTTTAAAGTCTACTGGTATCCGAATTCTCGTAATTTCTCCATTCATGTAACCGTTCATAAAGGGAGTACTATATGTTTTGGAAGGCTGTTTCACAAGCAAGCATCGAGCGAAATTTCGTTCATCAATGACAAGTGTTTACAGAGAAATTCTACCTTCTTTATTAAGCAATCAACTTTCTGTTTTGTTAACATCTGAGGGCTTCCACATGACACGCATGCGCGGAAGACAAACCCATGTTTGTCCTGTTCCAGGGAGGTAAATCCTGAGCTTATGATTTGCACTCCGATGTAGAATTACTCTCCCTTTATAATTAGATAAAATATTAAGGAAATTATATTACTGTTGCATCACATAGGTATTTAGTTACAAGGTAGAGCGCTCGCTTCAGGTGTGAGAGGCCGTAGGTTCGAATCCCAGCCTCCGCTTAAACTTTTATCTTTTTTTTATTACTTTTTTTAAATCTATATAACAAAGCTTAAGGACTTAAAATCAATATAAAACTCCCATATACCGGGGGTACAATGTATACAGTAATCAAATAAACTACTGTTTACAAGCTAGACAAATACACGATGTGAAAGGTGCTTGTCTGAAGTGTTGCAAAATATGATTGTACAGGTGCTGTACGGTACCGTACGTAACGGAACGGAAGATAGCCACACCGTGTACGATTTATGGGAAAAAGTTGTAAAGGTTAATTACATAATTTAAAATCAAAATTATAAAAGATTTTCAGTCAAAACAATTTTAAAACTGCTTAAAAAACCATTTATCGGAAACTGGTACTGTAGATAAACCAATAAACGTTAATTAGACTGCCCTTTTGGAGCCCCTGTTTTTGGACGCATGCGCAGATAAGGTCGGTATTGTTTACATCCTTGCAAAGAGTAAAGACTAGGGTTTAACAATTTGTAGATTACTTTTGTAAACAATGTGTATTTAAAAATAAATATATTGAAAACCCTCATTTTTTTATCGGAAACTGGTCTGAAACCAGTACGTCTTACTCTACTGTATTATGTCTATATAATGCAATAAATACATGTTTGAAAATAAAAATAAACGCGCTGAGATCTATAACTTATGCTGTATAAACTGTCAACATTCACCTTGTTCATATAGATCTAAGTTCAAATTTCACAGTTTCCATCCTTATCTCAATAATTCAACTGTGGTGATGGTCTGTCCAGCTGCAAAAATGCTAACACCTTGGTTTGTGTTTCCATTGAAAAATGCTGGTCATTTTGATCAACAAATGACTTTTAAATGCAAATCTGAACATATACATGTACACTGTACATCTGTTGATAACACTTTTGTTTATAAGACGTATGATTACTGGTTCATGTTAATTGTGTGTTCTATATTCTAATTAACATGTTGTAATAAAGGGAGCTTTTTGGTAAGACTTCTTACTAGTAATGTTTAAAAAATTGCATTAACTTGATACAGTCTTAAAGTTAACTTTGTTTTGCACTGTGATTCAATTTTTAAACAACTTCTACCGTGTAGGTTTTTCAAAAGTTTGTATAATTTATGATATTTCCTCAAGCTGAAATAGAAACAAATTTCAAAGTGATAATCCCTGTACAAACCGATCGCAGAAAATTCATAATACCAATAATTTTGATAAAAGAAACCTCAGTGTATTGGTTAACAATTGTAAAACACAAAATAAAACAGTGGATAACATTTTCTTTCTGGGGAGCCTCAAGTGAAAGGACTTAATCGGACATAAATTTAGCTCCAACACTGAAAAATTATTGCCGAGTCTTGTGAGACTTTTGCTCTTTACATTAAAAAATAACAATGGGGCAGAAGTAAAACCTACCTACATTTCTTCCACGATACGAAAACTAAAGAGTAAAGGCAAAATAGAAAAAACGTTTACCGCATATAACTCAGTATTTTCAAAGATGTCTAACCCTGCGCCCTTCTGTTAGCGGTAAAATTCACTTTAACTCCCTGAGACCGAAATGCGCTATATTTTCTACCCCTGTAGCGTCGATATCCGGCTATACGCGCGTTATCTTGACTCCTCCCCAGGACGGCGATTGACGAGTATAGTCGCGGCACCGAGATCATGCTGATTGCGACACATACTTGTTATTTTTGATAATCCTGACTAAAACAAAATTATTTTGCATACTGGCTATTATTTCTTACATGTTATAATTATTAATTGTGCTAATAATTAGTTCACTTGTTAAAATAAATGTTTGTAATTATGCGGTCAATAAAAAGGAGGAAATCATACCGTATTTCAAAAGAGAAAAATAATGTCGTCTGCCAGAGGTATTTCTTAAAATGAAGAAAATATTCATTATCACGCTGATTCTGACTTTTCAGTTCCGTCGGATGATGATTCCGACGACGAAATTCCGTTATCAGAGAAATGAATGGTCGGAAAATGTTAAGGTTTAGAAGGCTGAAATATTCGTACAATTACATCGCATACGATACAAACAGAAAAAAAAAATAACTCGACAAAACATGTTTCATACAATATAAAAACTGTGTGTAAATAAACGCATGTTTGTAAATTTAATAATTCTTCAAAGATGGATGTTAATATAACAATTTAACTGTCCCAGCGCGTGTCAAGCAACGTTTGTGTACATGTTTAGAAATAGATTATACATCAAAATAAACCACCGATATTCACAAAAAGACGGGTGTAAATTTCAAGTAATGCTTTATGTAAATATTCTGTGTTGATAATGTATTTCTAATTGGAATTTATTGTGTTTACATGTGAAGAAAGTAAGAATTTCAAAATAAAAAATGTTCAAATATTTATTTAACGCAATAGTTGTGTTAAAATTGTGAATATTTCGAAGTAAAAATATTATTCTATTGGATATAAGTTACGGACGAAATTGGATATAAAAATATTTGTTCAAACTTCGAAGAATGTAAGTTTATTTCAATTTACACCCAAGTTAATAATGTTTCCCTGCATGATTTCAAGTGACTGCATGCGAGTGTGATAATGATCAGATCAGATAATGTTCTTCAACGTCAGGCGGTAACTTTTATCTCGCCGCAGCAGGTATGTTACGATATCGGCCTCAGGGAGTTAAACAGCAAGAAATGAATTATCAAATGAAAGATTTCGGTGTTTGTACATTAAATCAATAATAAGTCTTGCAGAAACAGTTTAACTTACTAGAGAAAAAAAAAGAAATATAAAGACACATTTTAAAGACACTGACTTCCAGACTGTGCAAGACTAAAAATAGAGAACATTTTAGATATCAGGAAATTGTTGCTTTGTTTCAAACGTAGTTGCTGATTGATTATATAAACATGGAAATACATGGGAATTAGTTGCTTTTAGTATTTCTACCATTTAAAATTGAAAAGCGTTTGTACATGTAACGGGGTAACGCAGGTACACTGCCGTAATTGTAAAGCTTAATATTTAACTGCCGTTAGGTGTGAATTCCTCCACGGTGTATTGGTCACGAAGGTTGGAAAGCTTTTATTTCCAAGTAGGTTTTAGTTCGATTCACGACGCGGACATATTTTTTTCTTGATTTTTGCTTTTTTAAGATAGTTTGTAAAAAAGTGTACTTTGGGGTCTACTTGGACATTGTTTTCTATCCAACCAACTGTTTTCAATGGAAATATTTTGGTGTATTTTACCCATTCACACCGCAATTGTTTTCTTCTTCTCCAGAAATCACCATAGAATTTTGCTCAAAATTCATTATAACTACCATTTTTAATTCTTGGTCCTTAATTTACACAAACAAATCTTAAAATGCAGTGAGTTAATTGTCCAGAAACGGAAAGAAATCAGGGTTTCAATGGGCAAAAAAGGAAATTCATCAGATTTTGCCAATCTGCACACATGTTATAACATCATAAAGCAGTCCTTAAATGGCTTTACTGCTTATTGAATTTTGAACTCCGCTTTAATTAAAAGATGTTGATAAAATATATTAGTAATAATTTTCATATATATACAAATGTATATCAGATTTACATAGCACCCAGCATTTATTTTCTGTACTTATATTTTGATATTCATCCAAATGAACTCCAATTATACAACTAAGGTATAAACTAAAAGCTAGTCATATTATACATAGTATTTGGTTGATTTATAAGTAATAAATACTAACTTTAGATATAGGTTAATAGCAATTAATCAGCATGATTCTATACTCACAATCTGACATGTAAATGGCGTATCTGTAACAGAGGCGAGTAACTAAGACAAGTTACAAGAAAGTGTATGTGATAATAATTTTAGTATTAGTAATAAAATTAAATTTTCATTGATTTGTACATCGTACAGTACCACAAGCCTGAAATCGCTATATTTTTGTACAACAATTTTTATCAATGAGAAAGTACGAATCGATGAGAAACAGGCACTATTTTCTTATAGACCTGTCTACACATAGCCATGCCTGGAGTCGCATATCCGTGTTTCCAAGGGCAGATCCAGAGAGAGGGGTGCACCTACCTAAAAACTCTGGCAGCTAGGGCAAACTATTTTAAAGTTACTGTTGAAATGTTAATCATTCAACTGATATGTAATTGTCGGCTCTCGGCTCGAAAAACATGATATCAATAGTATTTATTACTACTGCATAGGAGGGACGGGATAATTAAGACAATGCATTTTAAAACCAAGTTGATATTTTAATTACAAATCTAAAATAGTTATGCCCAATGTTTGTAAAATATATATCAGCTTAGATAGGTAAGTATCATCATAGTATGTTAATTTTCAGCCTGCTGATATTCATCTGCTTGACAATTTTTAAACGGCGGTGACAGTAAGAAAAATAAGTTAACGCCTTATTATGATGTACCTTTCAAATTCTTGATTTGGGCTTCTTTTCTTGTTGGACCTCAAACACTTTTATGCCTTTGTTTGGCTGTCGGAGAACAACGTAAACATTACTTTTCTAAGTGTCTGCCAATTTCTGTAGTCCTTTCAATCCATCTTTGCACACAAAGACATGATCCCCTTGTTCTAGGGCAGCGTGTTTGACTCATCTGTCATTAATGTCTTTATGCCGAGACTGACATTCGTTCACCTAGTGTGAGGAACTGAGTCTCTCTCCGTCTAAGACAGGCATCTTTTGCAAGATGTGGGTGATGTCCAAACATAACGTAAAATGAAAGTATTCAGTACTCTCATTTATTGTGACTTTGTATGCATGGGGCAGTGTAGACGCGTGGACCTACAGTACGGCTTTCTGGCAATTTTCAATTGTGGAAATCGTGTTCAAATGTGTATTACTGAACTTTTCTACTTTACCGTTGCATATGGCATGGTAAAGTATCGGCCTAATTAAAACCAATAACCTTTGATTTCATTTTTGCTCTATGTCGCTGTGTAGAATAGCTGGGAATCCAAGATGGACAAAGACTTTCTCGTACCATGCGATGGCTGTGGAGTTTGCCGTCAAGTTCTTTGTTGGGATGTTTTTGTGATTATCGACTGAAACGATCGGAGATCACCAGGATATTTTTAATCCTTTCTTCGACCTATTAACAGTGAGGTAGAAAAATTCATCTGCAATTGTCGCTGCAGGTTTCCTTCGAATGTATCTACCACATTGCCGTACTTTCGTCCTGATATATTCGTATTTCAAGGATGGTTTATGGGTCGTCTGGATGGCATCAATGAATGCCTTGATTGATGGACCATGTTTGGCAATGCTGTGCCTTAATCCAGTCATCTGATTTTAAAGATAGATCTTGAATGAAATCATCTGGAGTTTCACCTTCAAGTGGTAATTGATCATCATCAGACAGCAGAAGCAACGTTTTGACGATAGGTCCATCTGTGATTACAGCAAGGACTTCTGAGAAACGATACATTGTTCATCTCCAACATCTTGTAGTGCTGGTACCACAGAGAGATTTTCGGCACCGTTGATCGGAAAACCACTGAGGTACTTTATGACGCTCTTGTGATTAACTAACTCTGTCATATAACGATGACCAACAGCATCCGACATGGCTAACATGAAATCGTAAATAGTGGATTATTGTCTGTGAAAACGTCAAAAGATGCACAAAAGAAGTATTCGTGGCCCATTTCAAAGCCAAACATTCCGATTTATGGACTGGATAGTTTTTCTCTAATGGTTTTATAATTTTAGAACTTGTTCATTGCAGCAAACCGGTGAGTAGAGGCAAACATGCACAGTTTTTATAGAATGCACTTTTATCAATTTGCAACATTATCTATGTAGATATGATTAAAATTCACAACTTTAGAATGGCACGTGTCACATACACTGTTTCTAAAATTGCAAATTGATAAAAGTGCAATTGTAACGTTCAATTTTTGTATTGTCAAACATGAAACAATATTTGCAGTCTTATGTTGTAAAAGCACATTTGCATTAGATGTAGAAAGTTTGTGCAGTAGCGACGATTAATAACACATGCCAGTCTGATAATGATGTTGCTTTGTTTGGTAACAAAGATCACCTGCGTCTCTTCGAAAGAAAGAATATTTTGCATGGAGACGAAATTCTATACAACTATTGAGACGGGGAAGAAATAGGTTAGTTTATTGTTTTATCTCTTCTGGTCAGCATTTACACTAATTATGCTCGCTCGTTCCACTGTACCTCATTTCTGGCATGTGAAAAGATCTTTAGAGTTGAATACTTCATTGATATTTTGGTAAAACCCGTCCCTAAATTATGGAATGTCTGCAATACTGTAGAATCTGGTAAATAAGCGCATATTTGAATATAAGCCCGTATGAAAAGTAAGCGGATAAGGCCTTACTGTTATCCTGTTTGGAATAATAAGCGCATCTCATTTTCTTACCGTCATTTTGTCTCGAAAGTAACAACAGATGCAACAGCGTTACTAGTAATATACTGCGTTACTAGTAGTTGTTAATCATGAATGCAGATGTGTTTTTACCTGCTGAATAACCGATGGGTGTTAAAAGATTTTAGCGTCTATTAGTAACGTCTATTCTTTGGTAAAACGTTAATCGTTCACAATATTAAAGCAGGTTTGCAGTAAATTTGAATACCAGAAAAGTAGTTTGCGTTGTCATTACAGTTTGTCATACTTGTATAAATCTGTCAAAAATTATGGATAAAACACCTCGTAAACGGGAAAAGGGAAAAGAAATTAGACATTGTTGACTTTTACAAAATGTGTTGGAATCAGTACCGCACAGGCCAGGAATATAACACAGCATACGGCTTGTCTATAAGCGCATATCAAATATAAGCGCATAGTTATGCGCTTAAGTTTAAGCGCATATACAAAATAGGCGCACAAAAGTGTCACTAAAATTATAATAAACGTAGACGCTTATTTACCAGATTCTACAGTATGCTATTTCCTCTTTCCTGCATATCATCAAAAGTCACAAATCTGTACAAGATCATGATATAGTCAATAGTGCTCTATATTGCCATAATAAAAGTGACTGTTAACTGTATATATAACTGATCGAATTGACATTTTTTGACCAGATTATGACGATATGCCTTTAAGTTAAGACCAGCATTAATGAGGATATGCTTTATGATCCTTTAATATTTAAGTTTGAATATACTAGTTTGATAGATTTATAGAAGCAGCAGTTTATGGTTATGTAATAAGATTGCGTGGATGTATTACATCATGTGGGAAATGGTAAAAAATTCTTCAGCAGTTAATAATTCTGTTTCTCTCAAATCTATTTTTCCATTGGTGATCATCTGCCAAATCTCTTCAAGTACCTTAGATTTCCATGTATAATGCACACCAGAGTATAATACAGACCCTCAATGTTAGTCCAAAATCTTTGGAAAAAAAATGTTCTGTCAGTTTTCAGTTTTGAGGTAGATTGAAAACGAAAGTAATTTTTACATTGACACAGGTAATAAATTTTACGGAAGCGGCGGAAAACAGAATTGGTCTCGCTGTACTATCGATTTTTGTTTTTATGAAAATAAAACCAATAAAATATTTGTTGTTTGAATAAATAGAAAGCAGTTGTTTTCAATATCTTTCAAAATGGCACGCGTTTCTCTATTCAAACCGATAACAATGATCGTATTTTGGTACGACCTGTTAAACTTTAAGGATCAAATGGCCAGTTATTATTGGCAATTAGCGTGACATCTTATGTCAGTTTTGATCTTCACACTCGATACACGATGTTTAACTAGTATAAAATTATTTATGAATTTTGATATTTCTTTCTTCAAAAACTATTAATTTATATAGAATTAATTTTGTTTAAGCTTGACAATCTTGATACAATCTTAGTTTTCAGCCTAGACAGTTAGCGTGGAGATTATTTTCACTTTACTCGAATGGGGAAAATCGTAAATAAACTTGTTTCGAAGCTGGAAAAGTGCCTATTATTGTATAAAATACCAAGCAACGATCCTGGAGGTAAAATAATACACATTATACACAAGTATATACGATAATTGTGGCAGGTTTCTTCTATATGACTATATGGAAGGCTTTGAAAACCCTTTCCTTTAAAACTGCTGGTGCGATTACAAGATAATTGCTCTGAAATATTAGATTGGTGACCCTTTACCAAATGCTTTCAGATCATCCCGACTTAATAAACTACATGATAGTCATGACAGTTTTTTTTGTTTTACAGCTACAATGTAAACTTTGAAAATATTCTTAATAGAAGCTGCTGGTGATTTAAAAAGAATTGTTCAGAATTGTTCTAAGGTGACCCTCCTTCATATCATTTCACTTCGCTGAAAAATCAGGTCAGTCAAGCTTATAGTGGAAACTTTATAAATGTTCTTATCGAAAACTGATTACCCGATTTTGAAATGTTTTCACATGCATTTTTTTTATTGGCTCTGCTCAAATGTTTCCAATTATTCAAATTCATTTAAAAAAAGCTGACAGTTGGCACAGTCACTTTTTCATATGTGTATATAAGAACACCTAAACATGTCTGACAAGACATGTAAAGTCATATCTTGATATATGAGTGTTGTGTACATAATTTGACCTTGAACTTGTCGTTAAGAGCATGATATTCTGGAAAAGATATAAGGCCATCTCGACCCTCTTATTTATTTTTATATTTTTGTTTTGTTTTATTGTGTGATTGAAAAAGAATGGAATGATGTTTTGTAACTCCAGGTCAAGGTCCCTCTGGCGCTTAATAAAGAACATTAAGATATAAATGCTTGCATGACAACGCAACCACATGCTTTTCCTTATCAACAATGGCTGATAACTACAACAAAATACTAAATAAAGAAATACCAAAAGGGAAGATTGGAATCACTTTTCACCCAAAAATATAACTGGTTACAGGGTTTTCCCCTATAAAGCTACCTCCGGTAAAAGGAGGCATTCCCAAAGCAAATAAGTATGTTTTATTTCCACAATTCTGAACGAAGATTCCCAAATGATTATTGGTGTTCGGGGTTTTTGTTGTGTTACCCTTGGTTTTCTACTTTGTAACCTTTTATGATGTGCGTGAACTTAGCCAGAGCAGACAGAGTAGCCAGAGTTCAGCCAGAGTTCAGCCAGAGTAGCCAGAACTCTGATTATTCTGGCTGGCCAGAGTAGCCAGAGTTCAGCCAGAGTAGCCAGGACTCTGGTTACTCTGGCTGGCCAAAGTTCAGCCAGAGTAGCCAGGGTAGCTAGAACTCTGGTTACTCTGGCTGACCAGAGCAACCAGAGTAGCCAGAGTTTCTAGGATTTTAACATGTTCTGGCTACTCTGGTCTGCCAGAGTAGCCAGAGTAACCAGGATTTCGTTTGCTCTGGTTACTCTGGCTGGCCAGAGTAGCCAGAGTTCAGCCAGAGTAGCCAGGACTCTGGTTACGCTGGCTGGCCAAAGTTCAGCCAGAGTAGCCAGAGTTTGTAGGATTTTAACATGTTCTGGCTACGTTGGTCAGCCAGAGTAGCCAGAGTAACTAGGCCCCGTGTTCACAAAATATTTTCAGTCTTAGCTGAGTTTGATTATGAAACTTAATATGTCATTTCTATCTAAATAGCATGTTTAATATTGAATTTTAAGTTAATAACTGTTTTCAAGTGGCTATTCAATATTTATGGTTAGTTTCAGTTGGAATTTACCTTGAAGATTTCAAAATCAAACTCAGCTGAGAACGAAAAATGTTTTGTGAACACGGGGCCAGGATTTCATTTGCTCTGGTTACTCTAGCCAGAGTTCAGCCAGAGTAGCCAGAGTCCAGCCAGAGTAGCCAGCCAGAGCTCAGTCAGAGCAGCAAGAACTTTGGTTACTCTGGCTGGCCAGAGTAGCCAGAGTTTCTAGGATTTTAACATGTTCTGGCTACTCTGGTCAGCCAGAGTAGCCAGAGTAACCAGAGTAACCAGGCCCCGTGTTCACAAAACATTTTAAGTCTTAGCTATCTAAATAGCATGTTTAAAACTGAATTTCAAGATAATAACTATTTTCAAGCGGCTATTCAGTATTTATGGTCAGTTTCAGTTGTAATTTAACCTTGAAGATTTCCTAAAATTGATACTAAAATTTCAAACTCAAACTCAGCGGAGATCGAAAAATGTTTTGAGAACACGGGGCCAGGATTTCATTTGCTATGGTTACTCTGGCCAGCCAGAACAGCAGAATTTCCTATATCCCCATTGGTTCTAGCTACCCTGGCTAGCCAGAATAGGCAGAGAAAATACAGTAAAACCTGTTGCGAAATGACACCTTTTTGATAGTCTCAGGGGTGATTTTTTTTGTGTTTTATGTATCAAGTGATTAATCAAACGGACTTCAAAGAATTGTCTTATATTTCGGACAGCAGCCAGAGTATCCAGAGTTTGCAGGATTTTAACATGTTTTGGCTACTCTGGTCAGCCAGAGTAGCCAGAGTAACCAGGATTCCATTTGCTCTGGCTACTATGGCTAGCCAGAACAGCCAGAATTTCCTATATGCCCTTTGGTTCTAGCTTCCCTGGCTATCCAGATTAGCCAGAGAAAATACAGTAAAACCTGTTGCGAAATGACCTTTTTGGTACTCTCAGGGTTGATTGTTTTGTTTTATGTATCAAGTGATTCATAAAACGGACTTCAAAGAATTGTCTTTTTTCAGACAGCAGCCAGAGTAGCCAGAGTTTCTAGGATTTTAACATGTTCTGGCTACTCTGGTCAGCCAGAGTAGCCAGAGTAACCAGGATTTCATTTGCTCTGGCTACTCTGTCTAGCAAGAACAGCCAGAAATTCCAAAATGCCCATTGGTTCTAGCTTCCCTGGCTATCCAGAAAAGCCAGAGAAAATACAGTAAAACCTGTTGCGAAATGACCGTTTTGGTACTCTCAGGGTTGATTTTTTTGTTTTATGTATCAAGTGATTCATAAAACGGACTTCAAAGAATTGTCTTTTTTCAGACAGCAGCCAGATTAGCCAGAGTTTCTAGGATTTTAACATGTTCTGGCTACTCTGGTCAGCCAGAGTATGGGTGTAAAACCAGTAAATTCTTTCTTTTTTTCGCAAAGTCGCGTGTTACTTGGTTTTTAAAGAGCTGTCTTGGTCCCAAAACACGTGAACGGCCTTGGTCACGTGAAATCCTTTAGTATGGCACCCGTGTGTATCGATGTTGGTGTCGCAACTATAACTGGAATTCTTTTTAGTGGTATCGCCTAATTCAATTCTGGCTTGCGATTTCTCTCTTAATCGCCCATTGGGGTGGACGGGACCTCGTGAGATTCTTAGGTGGTCGGCCACCCTGTCTTGTGGTATGAGTCTACCCTCTGGGATAACTCTTGTTTTTTTGCCGAAGGCGAGTCAAAAATGGGTTCGTAGATATTACTTTCTGGTGATTTTGCCTAACTCTGGCTGGTGTTTTCTCCTCTCGCTCAAGGTGTCGCCACGGAAGTGCACCGGATGTTCCCGGTTCTCTGAACCGGGGTGAACCGGGACGCTGAACCGGGACGCTGAACCGGGACAGTGAGAACGGGCCTTAATGCAAGTTGAGCTCCATAATTATCGTGATTTGTCGATTTCCACATGCATTCCAATCGCTTAGCATAACTACATAAAATGTGCTATTAGTAACGGTCTGGACTAGGTATTAGTTTCTTTAGTATTATGACTGGCCTTAAAAAGTTTTGTACCTTGTGTTTTTTAGTTGCTGTTTGACACAGTCTGTGTGAAGAATTGTGAAAAAAAAAACATCTTCATCAAGAAAACAGAATTACAAGAGCTCTTTAATTGTAAATCGCGATATTTGAAAGCACTTTTATCAACTTACCGGATGTCCTACAGCAAATACTAAGGGAAATCCCTTGAATAACCAATTCAAAGAACACTGAAGCTTGTTTTCTGCTGATAGGCCATGTAACAATTCCCTTACAAAAAAAATGCTTACGGTAGTTATTTGTCACAATAATGCTTTTTGACTGTCTTTAATCTTGTTTGGTTGTAGAGTAAAATGTCTTTTATTCCCTTGAAGGGAGGCATATTAATATATTCACACTCTAGACACCACAATTTTGTGTAGCAAGGGACCCTCTTAGATTTAATACACTGTTGGCATTCAGACACTAAATGGCGCGAAAAAAATAGGATAATGGCGGATACAAATAGTCCTCAGCTTTTTCGCTCTGTACAGCTATTTTCCTTATTTTCTTTGCATTTTTTTGCTAAAATCACATGACAGATCTATGCTTGACATGTAGGTAACATTTTCATAATGAAATAACAACATGACAAAATTTTTCATGGAAACTTAAATCATACACCACCAGTATAATTTGAGGTCTCATTTTTTAGCTGCTTTTGCAGTTTGTGTTTACGTTCGATAAACTAGATTTCTCGATTGAACTATGAATTTTGGTCGTTATCTTATGTTCACGAGCGTGGACCATAGTATACGAACGTGAACCTTTGTTTACGACCGTAAACTTGGGTTTACGAACGTGAACCTACGTTTACGAGCGTGAACTATGGTTTACAACGTTATCCTATGTTTTCTCTCGAAATAATAGGTTAACCTACTTTTTCGTTCGAAAACCCTAGTTTATCGATCGTTAATCCTAGTTTTTCAACCGTGAACCTGGTTTCACGTAATTATTGGACAATTGCCGTGCCCTTTACATGTTTATGTCTGTGTTTTCATTATTTTAACTTTTGTTAAAGACAAGGCTTTTGAACAGCTGAACATTGCTGTCCTATGACTGTTCTTGTTTGGTTACCTCCATCCAGGAATATTGTCAACAATCGTCCCGGCCTCCAAGCAAATCACGTGCCGCTGGTAAAACCATGTAATCCTAAAATGGTGACACGCTTGGTAAAGCCTTGCAGATAAAATGCTTGCAATAATCAACAGGCAAAATGACATTTATGTCACAATCTTAAAGAACATAATGAAAGTATTCAATGTATCTATATTTTGCGATATGCGATTTGTCAAATTTCCCAACTGTACTCAAAATACTGTCAAATAATTTCACTGTTTACATTTTAAGCAGGTGCGAGTCACAACACCAGAAACAAAGCAATTTTAGTATTAATGCATTTTTTTAACCTTTAGCCTGCTGGCGGCAAGTAATTTTGCCTTTGCGACTAGCGAGAATCAAGATCAGCCTGCACGTCCGTGCTAGCTAATCATGGTATGCAATGTTCGCTAGTCAGTCAGTAAATTTTCAGAGAACACCCTTCGAATAATCAATGGTATAGCCCAAATTGAAAGATAGACCAGTCCATTTTAGAAATTTAGCAGGGTAAAGATTAAATGTTTTTTTTTAGCTCGTTGATATGAAAAATATATATTATTTATGTATTGAGATACAAACATTGTACAACAAAATTTAAGAAAAAGAAAAACGAAAAAAAAAAACGAAAAAAAAAGAAAGAAAAAGAAAAAAAAAACGCTGTTTTTCAGCGCAATTTACACGCGATTGCAGTGTCTGTTGTATCGATATTGGAAAGTACTGATAAACTTTGATAATGTGGCAGTTGACCTAAACCCAATCGACACTGTTTATTTTCCAATACAGGTAAATCCAATATTTGCTCTACAATAGATCTTTGGCGGATTATCTTTGAACACCCCTGGACTTATTGGACTCAACTTCCACATTATCAAAGTTTATTAGTAACACTGTGTTGGAGTTTGTTGTTTTTGAGATCGTTACTGTTTCTTATTTCAGATAAAACAGATTGTGAGGCATACTTACAACAACAGGACATTGGTTGCTCATACCTTCAGCAATGAAAAGTAGTGAATGAAAAAAAGAGACGCAAATGTACAATGTATTGCAAAGAGAATGCAATGTTTCAGAGCTCAACAATTGTTCAGAGTAGCTATGCGATTGGTTTAAGAAGAGGGAGTGGTATCATCCCTGTGGCATTTTTTTTCTTTTTTGTTTGGTGAAAGCACCAACATTTTACACACTACCAAAATATTCACTTCATTGGCACACTTACTTATCCTTACATAGTGCATACCTGAGGCAAGTTACACAGAATTGTTATCAGTATTTGTAGAGTTATACCCCCTTAGGTCATGGAAAGTAAAGGTTAAATGTAAGTTTTTCTATTTCCAGACCCAATGTAAGTATTTATTTGATACTTCATACATGTTCATTGGATGATTAGGTCATTGGGCAAGGTCATCACTCTGCCAAATGTATCAAGACATTTATCTTCCTTCGAACTTATTTTAATGGAAATGTAATTTATCTTGTATGCTTTAGAAGGTATTCAGCTCAAATCGGGATAAAATTCAGAACCTCAAACGAACGCTTGTTGATTACTGAGTAGCTGCCGCACGAGGTGCGTTGTCGTGATGAAGAATCATGGTCGGCAGTTCCGCCGCGCGCTTCTTCCGCATTGCTCGCAAAAAGTCTCGATTCAACACCTGTAAACAAAACAATTGCCATTTCAGCTATTCTTAAATTACATCTAATCATTTTAGCATAATTGTTGATAATATGTTACGATGAAACAGTGCATAAATATTGAAATGGTCTTACCTTTGAGTAATACTGCGCAGTGATCGTCTGTCCATGAGGAACTGCGTGACTCAGAATCACTCCGTCGACGTCAAAGAAGACGATGAACATCTGCCTCTTCTTTGAAGAGCTGACTTTGAACTTCTTTGGGGACGGTGATAAAGGTGTTTTCCACATAATTGACTGTTCCTTCGTTTACGGCTCATATAGACTTATCCAAGTTTCACCAACTGTGACAGTGAGGCTAAGAAACTCGTCACCTTCTCGCTCGAAACGATCCACAAAGTTCCGACAACACTCAATTCTCTGCTTCTTCTGGTCTTCTGACAGCATTTTCGGAATCCATATAGCGCATATTCTCCTCATATTAAGCTTGTTGTGTAAAATGTCATGTTCAGTGCCGATGCTGCAATCAACTTTGTCAATGATTTCGCGAATCGTAATGCGGCGGTCCAGTTCAAGCAGTCCCTTGATTTCCGTGACATGACGTGACGTTATTGACGTCGGCCAACCGCTGCGTGACTCGTCCATTACACTATCTCGGCCGTTTTTAAACCACCCGTACCACTCATAAACCTGCGATTTCTTCATTCAATTGCTTTCATTCCATATGCCTTCTCTAACATTTTAATAGTATCTTTCCTTGAAACATCATCCAAAACACAAAATTTTATCGCTGATCTTTGTTCTGTAGTTATCTTTAAGCACCGTACAAAACAAAATCTAGATACTCTAGTTCAGGTTCGGCTAAGAAATACGCAACTCCGGGGTATTTTATGTACCCCACCCACTTTATATAATGCAAACATGTATAATAAAAATATTCGACCAACAATCAAGGATATATATTCTTCTTATCACGTATACAATATAATCTACATTTTTGACAATATAAAGATGGATGAGGGATATTTAAAAGATTTTAAATAGAACAAGTGGGTAGCAAAATGTATGTATTTTACAACCGATAATTAGGATTAACAACCCGTTATTTACCATTTGATCAATACGAGCATCACCAATGAAAGGTGGTGAAGCCTTTACTTGCAAACTATTCACTTGGAAAGTAATTTATTTAAATAGTATTTCGTTTGGCCAAGAAATACGCAAATCCGGGGTATTTTATGTACCCCACCCACTTTATATAATGCAAAAAATGTATAACAAAACTATTCGACCAACAGTCAATGACATATAACCTTTTTATCACGTATACAATATAATCTATATTTTTGACAATTTAAACATGAATGAGGGGCATTTAAAAGATTTAAATAGATAAATTGGGTAGGGAAGTGTATGTACTTTACAACCAATAATTAGAATTACCAACCCATTATTAACCATTTGATAAATACGAGCAATATTAATGAAAGGGGATGAAACCTTTACTTAAAAACTATTCATTTGGAAAGTAATTTATTTAAATACTCTTTCGTGCAATCTAGTTCAGGTTTGGCTACGAAAAGCGCAAATCAGGTGTATTTTATGTACCCCACCCACATGATATAATGAACAAAATGTATAACCTTAAAATATTCGACCAACAATCACGTTATATTCTTTTTATCACGTATACAATATAACTTATATTTTTGACAACTTAAAGATGGATCAGGTGTATTTAAGAGATTTTAAAGATCGAAAACAGTATATATTTGGTAGCCGATAATTAGAATTAACAATCTGTTAATTATGATTTGATAAAATGCAAGCAAAGCTACCGAAAATTACTGAAATCTTTACATTTAAACTTTATTTTTTTACTGACTCATTTGAATACTTTCAGGTGCAAGTTTGCCCAAACCCAAAAACAGAGGTAAATGAATTACCCCAACCACCTTGAATAAGGCAAAACATATCTGATTGCTCAATGAAAACTCAAGGGCAATTACTCCTCACTAATTTTAAAACATATCTTAGAATTATTTTTAAAGTGATTTACACTAAATATTACGATGCAACTTATCTGAAGTTATATAAAATGTTATATAAACAGGGGTGTTTGTAAAACACATATGTCCCCATGATGGTTTGTTGGAGGCAAAGGGGAATGTAATTTTTAATTTTATGACATTGACCTTTGACCTAATTAACATCAGGGGTCTTCTACTGGTTACAAACAACTACATTTTAGGACGATCGAGAGACAAAACATGCATTAGTTACTGAGCAGTAATCATATTAAGCCTTGAGGTAACTGTGACCTTCATCCTTGATCAATTGTCGCAAAACAATATTGCCCATTTACTGACCACACACAATCATTCTTTTAAATTCGATGAATGTAGTTAATAAAGTTTCATTGAGCGGAAACCTTTTTCAGTCTTTAAATCTTTAAAAACTGTGACCCCAAAACAATAAGAGCCAGCTACTGACCACAGGCAATCATCCTATGAAATTTGGCTGTTGTAAGTCAAATCATTCTTAAGTAATTCAGCGGAAACCGTTTTCAGTATCAAGGTCACTGTGACATTGACCGTTGACCTACTGACCCCTAAATTAATAAAGGCATTATCTACTGACCATATGCAATCATCCTTTGAAGTTTGACAATTGTAGGCCAAAGTGGTGTTTAGTTCAAAGAATAATTTTTCGGAATCATTTTCTTGTGACTAGATTCTATGTCCTTTCAGCTACTTTCAAGGGCAATAACCCATAATGGAATCTAGCTTGTTTTCGAAATGAATCGAGATCTTATTATGACCTAAGTTATGAGTAAGTGCGGTTAAAGTCAAATGTATAATGTCACTTCTATCGAGTTCATAATGTAAAAATTAACAATTTTTGGCACTTTCAGGGGTCAAATAGCGGCCGTTATTCCGGAACCTATGATTAGATCTGATGGATTCATCATGGAATCCAAGATATATTGTTGTTAAAGATATTTTGCAAGTTTGTATCAAATCAAACCACAAATGAAGTCTCTATATGGCTACAAAAGCCATAATAACTTTAGAATCCATCATGGGATCTGGCCAGTTTTCGAAAGGAATCGAGATATAGTCCAAGTATAAGTTGTGTGCAAGTTTGAAAATCATTTGCAAATTCTGGTTTCTACCGTGTTCACAAGCTAAAATAAAAAATGTTAGCCCTTTAAGGGGCCATAACTCATGAACCCATTATGGGACCTGGCCACTTTCCGAAAAGAACCCAGATATTATACCAATACAAGTTGTGTGCAAGTGTGATATTGAAATCAATTGTAAAATGTGGTCTCTATCGTATTCACAAGTAATTGTGGACTGACGGACGGACGACGGACGAAGGCGATCACAAAAACTCACCTCAATACAAGACAGGTGAGCTAAAAACACTGATACAATCTCTATTTATGTCTCCCCCCACTGGATGCCCGTCCGTCCGCTAAGCCGTCCTTCCGTCCGTCCATCACACTTCATTTCTGGTCAATAACTGGAGAACTATTTGACCTAGAACCTTGAAACTTCGAAGGGTTGTAGGGCGTATGAAGTAGACGACCCCTATTGTTTTTGGGGTCACTCCATCTAAGGTCAAGGTCACAGGGGCCTGAACATAGAAAGCCATTTCCGATCAATATAACTTAAGAACCACGACCCAGAATGTTGAAACCCTATTGATTTTGAGGTCACCCTATAAAAGGGTAAGGTCAAAGGGACCAGAACATGGAAAACCATTTCAGATCAATAAGGCCGAAAAAAATTCTTTGTTTCCGGTAACATGCTAAAAAAATAGGGTAGGTAAGTCGGAACAATATTTTTTGGGATTTTTTTTTATTAAGTGAGACTTTTGGGATTTTTTTGTGTCAAAAAATGAATACAAATAAGGGGGTTATGCCTTTAGAGCATCAGTAAGTTGATTTCTAACATCATTGACCATGTTTAAAGCATAAAAAGTGCAGTTTTGCAACCTTTTGTTAAAAGGTTGAAACAAATATTCTCCAAGGCAATAAAAACTTTTAGGGTCAGGCTAAAAATTTAGGGTTGGTCGGGATATCGGAAACAAACATTTATTTTTTGTGTGCCTAACTTGATAACCATTTGACCCATAACCTTCCAACATAATAGGGTGATAGGACTTACAGTGTTAAATTCTTTTTGAGGTCACTCCATCAAAGATAAAGGTCACAGGGGCCATCTGCCTGTCACACTTCTTTTTCGATCAATAACCGGAGAACCATTTGATCTAGAACCTTCAAACTTAATTGGATGATAGTGCTTACAATGTAGATGACACTTATTATTTTCGGGGTAACTCGATCAAAAGTCAAGGTCACTTGGGCCTGAACATGGAAAAACGTTTCTGATCAATAAGTTGAGAACCACTTGATCCAAAATGTTGAAACTTCATAGAGTGATTGGACATGCAGAGTAAATGACCCCTATTAATTTTGGTGTCACTCTGTTAAAGGTCAAGGTTACAGGGGCCTGAACATGGAAAACCATAATTATTATGATTTCCGATCAATTACTTGAGAACCACTTGACCCAGAATGTTGAAACGTCATAGGATGATTGGTAATGTAGAGTAGATGATTCCTATTGATTTTTGGGTCACTTGATCAAAGTTCAAGGTCAAATGGGCAAGAAATTGGAAAACCGTTTCTTATCAATAACTTGATGATCATTTCACCAAGAACCTTCAGATTTCATAGAGTGATAGGAGTTATAGAGTGGATGGCCCCTATTGATTATGGGGTCACTTGAGCAAAGGTCAAGGTCACAGGGACCTGAACTTGGAAAACACTTTCTGATCAGTAAGTTGAGAACCACTTGGCCAAGAATGTTGAAACTTCATAGGATGATTGGACAAGCAGTGTTGATGACCCCTATTGCTTTTGGGGTCATTTGATCAAAAGTCACAGGGGCCGGAACCACCGTTTCCAATCCATAACTTGAATAGTGTTATAATGAATTATCATTTCATTAAATAGTTTTAAAATTAGGTTAAAATTTATTCTTCTGTATAATAAAGATTATTCAATGACATGAAAAATGTCTCAGTTTTAGCTCGACTTTTCGAAGAAAAGGTTGAGCTATCGCACTCGCCCCAGCGTCGGCGTCGCCGTTGGTTAAAGTCTTTGATAAAGTCAAATGTCTCTGTTACTATCAAAGCAATTGACTTGAAACTTAAAATACTTATTTACTATCGAAGTTTACACCAAGAGAAACAATCCTCATAACTCTGATTTGAATTGTGACAGAATGATGCCTCTTTTTAACTTAAAATTTTTGGTTAAAGTTTTTGATAAAGTCAAATATCTCTGTTACCATCCAAGCTTAGTTATTAACTATCAAAGTCTACACCAGGAGAAACAATCTTCATGACTCTGATTTGAATTTTGACAGTCAAGCGCCTTTTTAACTTGGAATTTTGTGGTTAAAATTTTAGATAAAGTCAAATATCTCTGTTAGTATTAAAGCTTTTGACTTGAAACTTAAAATAGTTATTTACTATCAAAGTCTATACCAGGAAAAACAATCCCCATAAATCTGATTGTATTTTGTCAGAGTTATGCCCCTTTTTAACTTAGATTTTTTTTCTTAAACTTTTATAAAGTTTTTACTGGCAAATCTCTAATTCAGAGTCAAGCACTGAGAAAAGTTGAACGCGCTGTCTTACGGACAGCTCTTGTATCAACATTCAATAGTTTTAGGTGGGTGGGGTAATTTTCATTACCAATACATTTTGATCTTTTTGACAAAATTGCATAAAAGTGTAATTAAATAAATTACCAAATGAATAGTTTGCAAATAACGGTTTCATAGCCTTTCTTTGTGTTGCTTGTATTTATTAAATGGTAAATAACGGGTTGTTAATTCTAATTATCGGTTAAAAAAATATACATTTTCCTACCCCCTTTTTCTATTTAAAATCTCTTAAAACCCTTTCATCCATTTTTAAATTGTCATAAATATAAATTATATTGATAGGTAATAAATAATAAATCCATCGATTTTTGGTCAAATATTTTTTTATACATTGTTTTTGATTAATAAATTGGGGGGTTTTACAAAAAATAACCCGGTTTTGCGTATTTCTTAGCCAAACCGAACTAATTACACGAAAGGTTTTTAAAAAAATTCCTTTCCAAACGAATCTTTGTAAGAAAAGGGTTCTCGCTTTTCTTAGGATGCCATTTTTAAAAATGGAAAATAACATTTTTTAATTTTAAAAAACGTTTGAAAAGTAAAACGTTTCCTCCCCCCTTTTCTATTTAAATCTTTTAAATGCCCTCATTCACTTTAAATTGTCAAAAATATAGTTAATTGTATACTTGATAAAAAAAAGATCTCCTTATTTTGGTCGAATATTTTTATTATGATTTTTTTGCATTATATAAAGGGGGTGGGGTAATAAAATCCCTTGGGTTTTTGCCATTTCTTAGCAAACCTAACTGTTTGCACAAAAAGAGTATTTAAATAAATGCACCCAAAATGAATAATTTTGAAAGTAAAGGTTTCATCCCTTTCATTGTTTTGTTGTTTGATCAAAGGTAAATAAGGGGTTGTTAATTGTTTTAGGGTTTTGAAAAATACCACTTTTTTTTCCCCCTTTTTCTTTTTAAATCTTTTAAAATACCCCTCTTCACTTTATATGTCAAATTATAGATATAGTGTATACTGATAAAAAAAATATTTTTCCTTGATTGTTGGTCGAACATTTTTTTAGCTTTTTTTTTTTGTATTATAAAAGGGTTTGGGTACACAAAATACCCGGTTTTGCGTTTTTCTTACCCAAAACCCAAAAATAGAGTACTAGATTATTTTCTAACTAACGGCTTTTTCGCAGGGTTTTTAAAATAAATGATTTTGGGAAAAAATGGGGACCTTTTAAATGGTTACTTCTTATACTTTTTGATTTTACGTTAAATATTTTATCTTATTCCGGTTTTTTTGGGTTAAAGTTTATAATAAAATATACGAAAAGAAACTTTTTGATATTTTTAAAACCAAAAAAGCCCTTTGCGAAAAACCAATGTTAAAATTTAAACATTTTTGAATGTTTTTTAAAAACATGATGCATGTATTGTATTAAAAAAGCGTTTTGAATTTAAAAAAAGAAATAACGAGTTATCTCCCTTAATATTATCAAATTTCGAAAGATTTTTGTTTTGCGTCCCGACTTACGCCCGGGACGGAAAAACTTCTTTTTCAGCTTTGACCCCCCCGGCAGTTGAAGCAACGTCTTTTGACCAAACCCAGGTTGTTTTGGAAATTTTGAGTTGCTTTTTGTTCATTCATCTACTTCAATATTTAGGTTCTTCGTGCATCCTTTTATCGAGACTCTGTAGTAAAACTAGAGGTACTTTAATAAAAGAATTCGGAATCTAATACTGTGAAATCATTAATTTTGGGGGGGGGGGTGTAATTTCCCTGGATTTAAGGTTTAAAAACAATCCACAAATTTTAACCCCAACGAACAAGAAACTTCCCATTAATTTTATGTTCAAAATTGGAATCCACGAAATCATACCCCCACAAAATTGCCTTTCGAAAAAAAAACCACAAAATTTTCACGTCCACGAATAAAAGATTTACATATGTGTGCAAAATTTACTGAAAGGACAGCTTTCTTTTGTTGTTTTTTTATCCTTTCGGCAGAGGGTATAATATTGGTTTGATTTTTTAACATTTTGGACTTTTTCAATACACATTTAAAAAATTTAAATGGATGCCCTTTCCCGCCTTTTTCCCGGGGCCTCACAGGTAAAAAAAAAACTGTTATAGAAAAATTCATTCTTCCCAGTTTCCAGCGCCCGCTAACACAAAATGTGTGTGTGGTGGGGCGTTTGATAGCAGATTCGAGGCGTGATTATTGTATACCACCAACGGTCGAAAAACCCTTCTCTGATTCGAGGACTTGCACCGGTCCTTAGTTGTTTTTCAAGATATGGAGTCTTCTTGGGACCACTTCTTGATTATGAAAAAACTTTTAGCCCTCATAAAGAGGCAATATAAAGTCAAAAACCACAAATGTTACACATTTTTTTACGGTCATTATCTCCCCTTTTAAACTTGGGGTGCATAACTAATGAAATGCAATTCTACCAGTCGGAATTCTCGGAATTTTTCTTTGCAAGACAGAAAAAAAGTGAATGCCCGGAGTAATCCGAATGGTAAGGTGTAAACAGGGACTACAGTTTCGCCGGCAGTCTGTCAGTTGTGGACGCACTGGATCTATGCAAATAAATATTTAAAAATTAGGGGTAGGTACTACTTTTGGCCCAAATTTATATTTTTTACCTCATTTCCATAACCCAAAACATAAGCCCTTTTTTTAAAGGGATGTACGAGCTTTTTTTTTCAGATATCCGCCATTTTGAAAAATTTTTCTTCGAATTTTTGCTTTCTAACAAAAGTTTCCCCAAAAAATTAATGCAAAAAATTTAAAAATTTGGGCAAAAATTTTGTCCCCATTTAACCAATTTTAATTACCCTTTTTAAAAGCGAAAAAAAAATTTTCACCTTTTTTTTGGCTGGCCCATTTTTCCTAAAAAAAACGTAAGATTTACAATGGGTAGGGGTAGGTAATTTAAAATATCATTAAATAGATCAGTTTGGGTAATGAATTTTTTGACTGATAAATATAATGTTAAGCATAAATAAAATAAAAGTTTTCAAGATAGCACTTTATAATAAAAATTTATCGATAGTGCGGAAATTTTTTCCTTTGATCTTTGCGCGTTATACATAGTAAACACTTTTTACAAAAAAACTGGCTGATTTACAAAATGTTGCGTTTATCAACACGGAAATCTTAGGAGTTTCATAAAAAAAAAAGTTTTCCGATATATATCAACAGAAAAAAACTGTTTCCATATATTGGGAACATTTTTTCCTAATGGGGTCCTATAAAGGGAGTATAATTTTTCCTTTCAAAGAAAAGATGATTTTGCTCCAATTTACAGTTCACAGAAAAAGAATTGTCCAAACACCTACAAAAAAGAAAAAGAAAAATAAATAGAATTTTTTCAAAAATGATATTATTGCCAAAATTTTAAAAAATAAAAGAAAAGAAATTCGAGATTTCCAAAGTTTTTTTTCTTTGATTTTTTTTAAACAAAACAACAATTTTTACAATATGTCTGGCCATGAAATGCAAAGTTTTAAAACCCAAGCAGAAATTTTTTGGGTATTTTACGGGGGAACACATTTTCTAAAACAAATTTTTTGTGTTTCAGTCAGCGGGGCGCAGAAAGGGAATCAAAATAGTAAAAAAAATAAAAAAAAAATTTTAAATAAAAAATAATATAAAATTTTTAAAGAAAAAACTAGGCATAAACTTTATAATATGTGGCTCGGTTTTTCCATATATATCAAGCAGGGGTACATCCCGTTTTTTTTTCTCTTCACTATCTTTTCTCGGCTACCGGCCCGACATATGTGCAGAGAAAAAATACCCCGAGTACCCAGCTCTAATATCCGGGAAACACTCTCACACTACAAAACAATTACAATGTTTAAACAAAAAAACAAAAAATAAAAAAATCCCCACTTTTTAGCATTTTTTTTTTTAAATTTAACCCCTTTAGACAGGGGTACTCCAACTTTTTTTCTTTCCATTTGAAGCATTTTGTGTGTCTTTAATGCTGAAAAATATTTTGAAAATCTTAACCTCAGAATTTTTTGTCGTCTAAAAACGTTTATATTAACCTGTACGTTTGAAATCCCTAAAGTTTTAAGTAGGATATTATATTTTAAAAAAACCACCTTTTTTTTAAATTTTAAAAAAAATTTCAAAAATCTAAACAGGGGGTGAAGAAAATCCCCTATAAAATTAAAAACGGTTGGGTACCATGTTTTTTTCAGCCTTGTTTTTCTTACAAACTAATTTTCTTTCGAGCCCCGGTATAAAAAAATTTTAAACGTTAAAAAAAATTTCGCTCATACATCCTTAACAAAATTTCGGTTTTAAGCCCGGATACCGAAATTTTAGTTACTAGAGTCTAAATTTAAAACCCAAAAATGGGGGTGATGTCCTCTTTTGGTAAGATAAGCTTGTTTTTTCGAATTCTCGAATGTTTGCACAGTTAATTTTTTTCAGACTACTAATTTTTGAACAAAACCCAAATTTTTTTCCGACCGGGTACAAAATTGACCCTCAGAACTGTACACGACGGGTTATTCAGTTTTTACAAATTTCAGCAGACACGTGATCAAGAACTGTAAGTCAAATTTATTTTTGAATAATGGCATGCGTAATTTATTTAAAACTCGTTAGAAAATGGCGTCCTGAGTTTTCAAAAGGGTCCGTCAATATTTGTGTTTCTAAAAACTTTAAAAGATTTAAAAATTTTATGTGGACAGAAGAAAAAAAAAACCCCTGTATCATAAATTGACAATGGCATGAATGGGTATCTTGACTTAAAAAGGGGTGGGTCGTCGATCCTTTGTGTTGAAATTTTTACAAGATAAACAAGTTTTTCATCAAAAATATTTCAAAAACTGAAACTTTTGAAGGGGCGTTGGCAGGTCACTTTGTTAGGCCCCCACTTAAGCCGGGCCCACTTTTCAAATTTTCTGTTCGAATGACAAAAACGAGAATTTATGCTAAAACATTCAAACACCGGGCTCGACACAAAACTTTTTTTCCATGGTCATGAGGGGGCCCAAAAGCCCAGCAGCTTTGCAACCGGGGAAAACTTTTTCCGATCCCTTTCCTCCCCAATTTCCGCTTTTTTCCGCTTCAGTTTTTTGCGGATCCCCCGGGGCCAATACCCCGCTTTTTTTACGCATGATTGCGAAATAGTCCTGCAGGGGAAATTGGGGAATTCCTTTATTTGGGAGACTGGCTAAGGGTTAAACCAAAAAACTGCGATTAAGTTATAAAAACGATCGAGTTTTAAATTGAAAAAAAAAAATACGGGCCCTTTTTTGTTTTCGTAAAAAATTTGTCAAAATGTTTTTAAAGGCCAAATTTAAAATGAACATGAAAAATCCGGCCCTGCGTAAAGCAACCCAAAAATTTTTGGTTTTTATCACATGAATATGGGTATTTCACTTCAAAAAAAAAAAAAATTTTATATTACTGAATACTGTATGATTGAGGGGAAAAACAGATTCAAGTCAGCATTGTATGTACGCAGAAATTTTTCCGGCAACGGGGGAGTGATAAAAATATGCGATCAAATCGGGGAAAAAATTTTCACAGCATGTATTTTTAGGGTCGCTTTTATTTGTTTTCCCACCCCAAAAACACTAGCAAAATATAATTTTCCGTGTCGATTTGTCGTCAAACTTACTGGCAAGAAAAAAGAGGGGTTTAAACGCTAAGGTACAAGTCATTGATTACAACATGTAGTTGACGAACGCCTCAAAAGTAAACGGGGTGAAATGATATGTGTTTACAAAATAAGCTCCCTTTGATATTGTTAAATTAAAACTTTTGCTTTTTAAATTATCACCTGAAATGTCTCTAAAAAATCAACCCACACTTAGGGGGGAAACAAAATTTAAAAAATTTTTTGAAATTTGAATCATCATGTCCTTTAAACAAAAGAAAGGAATTTCCCAAAAGGACTTTCCAACGGGTGGGTTTTCCAAAAGAAAATAAAAAATATCTATCCCAAATTGAGTATGAAAAATTCCAAATTCAATGGGGAAAATAGATTAAAAAGATAGATAGCATATATAAAAATTGCGCCAGCAAGCGTTCTGGGCAAATGCCCTTTCAACCCAAAACGCGGTTAAAAGTGCCCTTTTTTTCAAAAAAGCACCATGCCCTTTAAAGAGTCGCGGGAAACCAAAATTTTCTGTATTTTTACGGCATTTTTAAATTTATTTTAGAGCGGATGTTGAAAAACCCCCAACAGGGGGAAAATTTTGAACACTTTTTTTCCAATGCATTTTTAATTCTTAAAAGGGCACCAATTTTTATTCTAATCCACGGCGCCCCACATAAAGGATAACAACACATTCCATATCATTTTGAAATGAATGAAAAGTTGTCGCGCTTTAAGACTTTTCAAAATAACAAACTAAATTTTATACACAGCTTGCTGCAATCGTTTTTCCCTTTTTTTGTATTTCCATTTAAGAAATACGAAAGGGACTAAAAGTTTGGGTTTTTTACCGCTGACAATGTTTTGAGGGAATTTCTGCTCACAAGGTTCCGTGGGAAGGATTTAACTGCTTTTTCTCATTAGCAAAACATTGAAAATCAAAAAAGCCTTCGGAATTAGACACACTTTTAATTTTAATTAATGTGTGGCTTAAAGGGGATTCCAAACACTATAAAAGGGGAAACTTTTATCTAGAATAAGATAAAAAAACTTATCAAAATTTAAGCAAATAACAAGGCTAGATTAAAAAAAAAATAATAGAAAAAATAAAAAAAAAATAGATCAGAAACAAATAAATAAATCTACTTTTTGTAAAAGAGTTCAACTTGCTTCTTTCAAGGGGGTCTTTTTTAAACATGGAATTTGACCCGACTCTTTTAGAGGGGGCGACACTCTGTAGCAATACATGACTTGTCATTTTTGCTGGGGAATTTTGGGGTCCCAAAGAAAACCCTCAGGGTCCACGCACGTTAGCATCATGTAAATAATAAACAGGCACCAATTGTGGATGCGATTTCACCCTTAATGTTTGGCAATAGTTTTTGGGGAAATACAACAAACTTCCTTTGAAGCAAATACGTTAATTTTAAACACAGACTAAACTTTTAAACACTGCACACTGCATCATGCAAAAGGGTGTTAAACCATATTTAGTGTTTCGACTTTAATCAAGTAGAAAGTTGCAAGATGTTGGGGGGCTTCTGCAAATTTGGGTTTAATACAAAAGCCTGTAAATTCCAGTTAATATATTCCGGGAAAACCAGGTGAACTATAAAAGGGCCATCAGGCCCTTTTTGTTGGATAATTGGTCTTAAAAAATTGACTACAATTTAAACATGACCACAGTTTTAAAGCAATTTTCGGGTCGGGTAAATTTACTAAAACTAGAATTTTAAAAAAGAGGTAAGATCTAAAATTTAGGCGAGACTAAAAGTTAGTAAGTTTCGGTCAAGGTCACGTCACTGAAAAAAGCCTTTAAATGGAAAGAGATACAGAGGGGCGACATGAAAAGCCTAAGTCAATGAGTCGATGTTTCTGGTCAAGGTATTTCAAAGCCACTATCTCTTGAAAACAAATTTTAAAAAAAGAGCAGATATAAATTTGGGCTGAGACCAAAGCTAGGCTTGCAAGTTTTATGGCCCTTTAATTACCTTGAAAACATCTTTCTGTTTGGTGTTTCAAGATGATTAATTTTATTTATATCACTGAAAGGTGTTTCATGTAACTATTTTATTTTTACAGTATTTTAAACGTGAAATGGGGAACCAAGAAAAGGGGGGAGGGAAAGCGATGTGTTCGGCAGAAAAAAAGGAATTCTAGAAGTGAAGTTTATTGACAGTACAAGGTGAGTGATTCGGGAAAAACTAATTTAAAAACTTACTTGTTATTTAGTATCATATTCACATCAGATAAAAAAATCCCCGAATTGTGATTTGAAATTTTTTCGGTTCTAATTAGCAAAATTTTTTAAATAAATATTTTTTTGAAGGGTTTTGAACGTGCGGCCCCTGTCTTTTTGTCAAACCAATGTAAATTCCTTAAAATTTTTTGTACCCCTACAATTTAGTTTTAAATTTTTATAAATTACTTAGGAATTTACTTTAAAAATTTAAAAAAAATTTCTTACTTCTTTCTACATTGTTTTTTATTTGACCAATGACAAGCATATTTTTAAAAAATTTTCATTTAAAATGATATTGGGTTTAGATTTGACTTAAATTAATCCGCAAATTGAGATATCTTATAAAAAATGAAGTGAAAAAAGCGCCCCACACTCAATTGTAGAGCCATGGACCCACTTTTGAGGGGGCGCGGGGTTGACCAGGGGGGGCGACAACTCCCTTTGGGGGTTTTTCACCACCCACCACTGTTTCAATGGGTGTTACTGTGTAATTTACTAGCATCAAGGAATTGGCGGTACTGGTAAAAAAACCCCCGGGACCAATAGATATCAGGCTTTCCGTTAAATGCTCGACTGTTAATCGGGGTTTTAAACCCCAAACAACCTGGCGGAAAAAAAATGTGTACACTGATTATTGTATACCTTTATAAAGGCCTGTTTTAAGGTTGCTTTCACCCTTTTTTATTTGCCTGGAAAATGACCACGCTATGCTATGCAAAAACCATCATTTACAGCAGATTAACTTGTAACACAAGACCTACAGGGATTTTTTAACAGGGAAATCTGACAAAAAGGTTCAATACATTGGGGATGTTTTAGAAATTGCAAAAAAAAAATCGACACACGAATTGTCAAAAACAAAACGATTTAATTTTGCTTCATACGTAAATTAAAACCTTATTAGAAATAGAGTTTTGCTTGGGAAAGCTAAAATTTTGGTATGGGTCAGTTAGGGCTCTAAAATTGGAGGGGCTTTTTGTGGTTTGCAGACTATTCACTTAATTTAGCGAAATTTTTTCCCGTATGTCCTTCAAGTCAGATACGACACCTTTAAATTTTTTTTTTAAATTTGTTCTATCATCTTGAGGTTCAAAGGGGTTTTTTGCCCGGACCTATAAAAGGGCACGGTTTTTTACATGAAGGAGAGGTCTCGGGGAAAGGGTATACAGAGGGTTTTAATACTCCCCATAAAAGGAAACTTCCTTTTTTTCTTCCACATGAAGGGAAAAAATGTTCTGGTAAGTAAATTTAAAATTAACCCAACTGTTTTAAAGGGGATCATTTTTATTTTGGGATTATTTACATTACTGATAACTAAAACCTCAGTGGCAAAAGTTTTGTTTATATAGAAGTTTTCTACGTTTTTGCACAAAAATGATTGTTGGATTCCGCTGGCTGCTGCCACAAAGCAAGTGGTTAAACAACTTCTGAAAAACAGCTAGATCCAGCATTGTTACAAAAATGAAAATGATTGTTACAGAATTTTTTTTTATTTTAGGTTTTTTATTAAAAAAAAAGTCTAGTGTTATTTCTAGAGCCGCAGCGGGGGGCCCCGCCCTGCCCTTTTTTTTTACTTCCGCCCCGCGCCCCGAAAAATTTTCCCTATGATCTTCTTTTTTATTCCCGCCCCAATTTTTTCCCGTTGACATGCCTCGACGTTTTTTGATTAGCAAATTACCCCATGGCAGTGCACACAGGAATGAATCAAGAAGTTTAAAAAATAAGTAAAGTGAGACCGGGAAGTCCCCAAAGCATTCGAAAAAGGGCCCCTGATTACCCGGGATGGAAAAATGCCCCAAATTTTTTTGTCAAAAAATAAATTAACCGTTGTTTATACCCCCCCAAAAACATGTTGAGGGGGGATATGGAGTCATTTTTTCGCGTCCCGTCCGTGGTCCCCTCCCCTCGCGTCCGAAAACTATATTCGTTATTACCAAAAGGTTTGATTCAAAATTTAAAAAACATGTTCCACCTTATCACCCACATCATGTAACAAGGGCATAACTCTTGACAAAAAAGTTTTTATGAATTTGTCCCTTTTACTTGAATTAAGGTTAATTTTTTGTATTTTTACTAACTCATTATTTCTAAAAAGGGGTTTTTTTCAAATTAAAATAATGTTCCCCCTCATCACCCACATCATGGACATAAGGTGAAAAACTTGACAAACCCCTTTTTTTTTTTGAATTATGCCCTTTTTTTCTTAGAATTTAAAGGTTGATTTGATGTATTTTTACTTTATTCAGTTACTACTGAAGGGTTTTATTCAAACTTAAAAAAAGATGTTCCACCTCATCACCCACTCATGTACACAAAGGGGCATAACTCTTACACCAAGTTTCATGAATTTTTCCCCCCTTTTCTTTAAAAAAAGGTTAATTTTTTTTTATTTTTTACTATATCTCAGTTATTACTAAAGGTTTGTTTTAAACTTTAAAAATTTGTTCCCCTCATCACCCAGATGAGGACATAAGGTGCTTAACTCTGACATAAATTTTTATGAATTTTTTCCCCTTTTACTTTAAATTTTAATTGATTTTTTAGTATTTTTATTATCTCTTTTAAAAATGGATTTGATTCAGATTTAAAATGTGTTCCACCCATCACCCCCCATCTGTGACACAAGGTTATAACTCTACACCAAATTTTTTATGAATTAGCCCCTTTTTACTTAATTTAAGGTTAATTTTTATGTATTTTCACTATATCTCATTTGTTGGGTTAAGCCAAAGGGAAGTAAACCTTTTTTTTTCCTTGGGACTGAGTTTCTTTTCCCCTTAAAAACCCCGGAATTAGTCTATTTTTAAAATCTATTTTTAGATTTTTTAATATTTTGGTATTTTTCTAATTTTTTTTTTATAGTCCCATGAAAAAAAAAAAAACATTTTTTCGTGGTAACAGTTCGGTAAACCTTTTTTGTATTCACTTTTGTGTACTCTATTTTAAGATTTAATATATTACTAGTATTACTATAAAGTATTTATACTAGTATTTTTTTATATGTGGAACCCAGGATGAAGTACTCCAAAATATTTTTAAAAAAATTTCCTATGGTTGCCATTCTTCGTGACAAGACCCCTATGGTGGGGGATGAGCACTCCTGGACAGTTTTTATTTTAAAAAACAAGTATATATAATAAGCAGTTTTTTTCTACGTTTTCAACTAGAAAATACACAAATTTTAATGCAATTCGAAGTAAAGTAAGTTTAGAAAATTTCCCTTCCGAGTCTTATTTTTTCCCCGGGCGTATGCAATTTTTTTCCCTATTTTTCTTTAAAAAAGCGACTGTGTATTTTTATATGAGAAACCAAATTTGAGGACCATCCGGTTTAACCCCATGGGGCCGTAAACTGAGTTTAAAAACTGGCAGGTAAAAAAGCTACTTTCAGACAATTTCCGAAAATGTACCAGTATCCGGTAGTAATTTTGGATATGCTTTTTTGTAAACTTAAAACGACGTAAAGCACTTTTTCGTTTTGAATTTGTGAAAGAAAGATCAAACAACAGGCTTTTGATAATTTTTAGTTTTTCAATTGACCTGAAACAGGGTTTTTACTATATGTTTTTTACAACTCTAATTTGTTTAACATATCTTGGTTTTCAAGATTAAACTTAAATTAAGGCCCCCACATTTTATTATATGAATAAGTTGACATTCTTTGGGGACTTTTTAAGACAAAGGCTTTTAATGATTCAACAAACATAAGTAATTATAATAAAAAGCCCTTTTTAATATAAACTGTGTTACTGGGTTTTGGGGAAAATTACCACTTTATTCGTGACATTTCTTTTCGTGTGCAAAAAAGAAAAATGGAAAATTTTTAACTAAGACATTAAAAGCAACTATTGCATGGGAAAATTTATGGCTAAAAAACCCCCCTGCCCCTTTCGGACAGACCCTGCCCCTTTTAGGCACACCCTGCCCTTTTGAGCCTAGAAAAAACACCAGTTAAAATCCAGTATATCATCACATTGAAGGCAGTGACAAGAAAAATTTTTTTCATCACATAAGGAAATCACTTTTGCAACTCCCTTTGGAACCTGGCAATTGATGCCCCATTTAGTATTTTTGTGTTTATTTTTTTTCCCTTTACAGTGAAAGTATAGACTGGTCATTCTCCATTTTAACTGCACATGATTTTATGCGTAATTGATGTACACCATTGTAAATTTTTGATGCGAAAAACCCGTCCCAAGACTAGAGAAATTTTCCAACACTTTTTTGTTTGAGTTTCTTTGCAGTTAAGGCTGCCCTCCAACAACAAAAAAAAAAATAAGGGTTACTAAGGTCAGAGGTTTTTAAATTTGGTTTTATTTTGTTTTATTAGTTCTCTACGTCACACACTAAGATTTTACAGAAAAAAATTTTGGGATAATCCCAGATGATTTATGCAAATTTTTTTTTGTTGCTAAATAAAGCCTGTGTTTTCACATTGATCAACCACCCCATTGTTGTGGCGGGGGATAAATGACGACATCGAAGGGCCCAACTGCAAATCAGTCTTACAGGACCAAAATTTGCAAATTTTTGCATAAAAAATTTTTGCAAGGGGGATGAACCGGGGGGGATGACTAAAAGACACAAAAGCCTTCGGCAAAGGGGAGTAACATTCATTTTTAAAAAAGAATAACTACTTTTGAACATACTATTAACCAGTTGCTAAATTGGGGCTAGAAAAAAAAGTTGAATGGTGTTTTTTGCACGTAGTTTATGCTCCCCCCTTTTTTGTCTGTCTGTAGGATCTTGGGTCAAGCCCTTTCAGAGAGGGCAAGTCGGGCTCACATTCAGAGTTTTTGGGGGTTAATCACGGAATTTTCGTGCCCCCCCAAGCCATCTTTTTTTTTGGGCAAGTACTGGTCAGAAATCCGGGGAAACGGGCTCAAGTAGTTAAAATAATTTCAAGAACTGGGGTCTACACGAGATGTTAAATAAAAAAGTTTAAAAAATAAAAAATTCAAAAATTTCCAAAAATACGTTACGAAAAAAACGGAAAAGCCCCGGGAGTGAAAAAATTTGGGGGCGCATGCACAAAATGAAAATGCCTGCTAAGGAAAGTTAAAAATAATGGAATTGTTAACAGCTAAGTGACAGTACACAGGCCTTGGCTGAAATGGAGGTTGTGACATTGCAGTTTTCAGTATTTTCCCCCAACAATAAATTGTCAGTTGTCTGTGGGTATAACGGGAGCAAAAACTGGTATAGTTTGCTGAAAATTTGTGGTAATAGGAATTATGGGGGCGATAACTGGACTGTGGGGCCTTCCAAAGAAAATCACATTGGTTGTTACAACGTAGTTCATTGGGCAAAACCCATAAGGGGACCTGGCAATACTGAGGAACCAGGGAAATGTTGTGTTTTTTTTGTAAAGTAGACAATATTGAATGCGAAAGATGGCTTTAAAATGTCGATGTTTGCTCAACCTGTCTAATTCAGACGATAATAAAAACCTTTGAAAAAATTCTCAAGGTCGTCATTCTGAAAAAACATAAAAAATGTGAGAAAACGTATGCAAAAATTTACAGAAAATTTTTTGGGGGTATTTTTAAAAAAAGCATTTGATTAAAAGAATTTGTTTTTTTGGGTTAGACCCTTTTACCTGAAACATTTAAAAAGAGAAGGGTTGACAAGTGATTTTTTTAGCCAGAGCACTTCTACTGACCTTTTCCCGCAAATAGCTTTTCTCGCTGTATACATTTTTTTTAGCTTAAAAACAAAAGGGAAACATTACTGCTTAAACCCTATCCACAAGTTTTTTACTAGCTTTATTTTAGAGAAATGCCCTAAAAAAATTTATCATGCCAGGGATGTTGTTGAATTCTGTTTGTTATCACTTGAGCATTAGACAAACTGTGGGAACCTCCTTTTGGAGCACTTGGCAAAAAAAAGTAAACTTATTTGGATTGGGATAAACATATATTTTCCCAAAATTTTTGGAGTACCCTCAAGAAATTTCCAACTTGGGTTGTGAATGGAGAAAATAGGACCTTTTTACATCTGGAATAAATCTTTTTCAAATGACAAATATTTTGAGGCTATTTCAACAAAAATAGTAAAAATTATTTGTTAAACACCCTGTCCCTAAATCAGAAATCAGGTACTTTCTGAATACTGCAATACTTCAGTGACTTGTTCTAACTAGTCTGGAGCCCTTTACTTTTAAACCCGAAATTTCAAGAGATTGTTTTACTTGTTACAGTTTAAAAGCTGCTTCTGTTTTGTTTTAACTTTTTTAAAGTTTCAACATTACCTGTTTTAGCTATATAAAAGAGGGACCGGGAAAAATAGGAAAGACCTCTTACGCACCTTTATAGGGGGGCAGTTCTTTTGAATCAGTTTTTTTTACATTTTTAAAATTATATTGTTCCTTTTAAAGAAAAAAATATAAAAAAGACAAAATTTTTTTTGTTTGCTAGTTACAGTAGAAAAAATTATTTTTGCAGCTATTTGACACTAAAAATTTCCTCCCTTTTAATTGATCACTATAAAGGGGGATTTTATTTTAAAAAAAAAAAATTAAATAATACATTTTTTAATTACATCATTGTTGAATATAGTTCAATAGTTTACATTTTTAAAATTGCAATACATTATATCGAGATATAAATAATTTCTTCATTTAATAAAAACCTAAATATGTTTCCCTTTTTACGTTCAACAGAAAAAGAATTTGGTCTTGGGGGCACAGATTCTTTCACAATGTAGATTTTTTCTAGCATGAACATTAATAAGGAATTTTTGGGGGAATGAAATTGACTCACGGGGAATTTAAACCCGACATATTGGAAGAAAAAAGAATTTCAGTTTTCCAGAATAAAGTAAAAAGGATTTTAATTATATGAATAAAGAACATCAAAATATTTGGAGGGATACTTTTATTTGGAAAGTTGATCTTGTTTTTTGTGAACTTAAAATTTGGGTGAAAATTTTGAGGTGCAGAGGATGAATCATTTGGTCAAAAGTAGCATATCTAAAATTCAATCAAACTTTCTTAAGATCAAAACTATTGAGGGCCTGGGAACAAAATTTTAGGACTTGTACATGATGAGTCTGGTAATAACCCTTGTATTTCTGGCTTAAAGGGGGGGGCATCCCCTTCCATCCGTAAAATTTAAAAGATGTTTTTGATGGGAGTGGGGACAGCATGTTTAAATAGATTGTACAAGTGCACATTTTAAAACAAAAAAAAAATGAAGAGGGTTAAACATGTGGGTTAAAATATGAAGAACTAAAGTTAATCTGCACTATATCTCTTCATCAAGGGTTTTCATCAACCTTTATGAACATGAAAATTGGGGTTTTTTAATTTGGGAAAAAAATTGGTTTTTAAAAACATAAAAAAATGAACCCCCGGGAAAAATTTTAAACTTTATAACATTTTTCTAGTTTTCTTATAAGGTACAATTTTTTTTTCCTAGGAAAAATCGCTTTGTTTACCCGGAGCCCTTTATGGCCGTCCCCCATGAACTCATTGTGGGCCCGCAGTTTGGAAAAGGAAAAAGTAATGCTTTTGCATAAAAACCCTGGGAAAAAAACAAAGGGGGGGGGGGGGGGGTCCGTTAGGTGTCTGCGCAAATGTTTTTTTATTTTCTCTATTTTTATGACAATATACCTCAGTATTAAGTTTATTCACAATGTTTCTGTTTATCAGTTTTGACTTTCTTTTAATGAAATTCACTTTAAAGTGGGTGGGGTAATTTTGACATGAAACCAGCCAGGAAAACAATCTCCGCCGCGTTTTTAAAAATGGTTTCAAACTTTTTACTGGGACTTTCGTGATAAAATAAGTATGCAATGGACATTTACACAACATGTTGCGTTTTAAATTGTCTTGAATACTTTTTTCAACACAGAGCCACAAAGTGGCCTAATCAAATTTACTGATTTTCAATGGACGAACTTCACCAAAAATCTAAAACATTTTTTATTAGTTGAAATATTTAGGTGTTATTTTCAGCAGATATTGTAAGCTAAATAAACATTAAAATGACAATATATCAGTTACACTTTGATTAATATTGGAAGAGTGGTACACTCTCAAACTAGGGAAAAGTGGGTGGGTAAATAAACATGCGAAGCTAAACATTCGAAGCAACACAACTATAGGAATAATAATTTTGCAGTTCAAGAAATGGCCTCGGATTATCTACTTCTATCTTAATTATGCCCGTATGAGTGGTGGGGCATATAGATTGGTCTTGTCCGTGCATCCGTGTGTCTGGGCGTCCGTCCGTCGCCCGAAGTTCTTGAAGCACCTAGCTCAGAAAGTATTTGATATAATTGATGAAAAATTGCATGAGTTTTTATCGTGATATGTACTTGCGTACCTTTTATTTTTTGTCTGGCTCCGCCCCTTCTTTCCAGAATTATGGCCCCTGACATAGTCAAAAAAACACATATTTTCACCTTGTGACACGCCTAGCTCAGAAAGTATTTGATATAGAATGTGTCTGTAGGACACATGGTGTGCCCCACTGGTACATTTGTCACAAATAAGGGCAATAATTCAATGATTCATGTTTGCAGGTTTAAGGGGATATAGCCTCACAAACATTTTATACAAAGGATTCATCATTCTAGGCCATATACCTCTTGAACTATGAGCATCACAAACAAAACATCCACTATTTTGGATATTTTAAGGGCAATAACTCTGTAATAAGCGCTAAGGTTTTCAAGAAGAATACCAAGTGTGCAAGGTCACATCATAATCAAGACTCATGCAGTGCTTCATGAATTTACATCGAACTTTCTGAGCTAGGCGCGTCATTAGGTAAAATGTGCATTTTGAACCATTTCAGAGGCCATAACTCTGGAAATAGGAGCCAGACGACAAATAGGAGGTTCACAAGTTCTATCATGCAGACTCATGCATGGTTTCATCAATTTTTTATGTAATACTTTCTGAGCTAGGCGCACAACAAGGTGAAAATGTGCATTTTTGACTATTTCAGGGGCCATAACTCTAGAAATAGGGGGCGGAGTCAGGCGAAAAATAGGAGATGCTCAAGTTCATATCACAATAATGATTCATGCAAGGTTTTCATCAATTTATATGAAATACTTTTTGCGCTATCCACATCACAACGTGAAAATGTGCATTTTTGACTATTTCAGGGCCAAAACTCTCGAAAAAGAATGTAGAGACGTAGATAAAAATAAAAGGTGCGCAAGTTCATATCATGGTTAAGATTCATGCAAGGTTTCATCAATTTATATCAAATACTTTCTGAGCTAGGCGTGTCACAAGGTGAAAATATGTGTTTTTGACTATGTCAGGGGCCATAATTCTGGAAAGAAGGGGTGGAGCCAGACAAAAAAATAAAAGTTACGCAAGTACATATCACGATAAAAACTCATGCAATTTTTCATCAATTTATATCAAATGCTTCTTGAGCTAGGTGCGTCAAGAACTTCGGGCGACGGAGGACGTCAGAAAAAAGGGGGATGCCGGACAAGACCAAATCTATATCCCCCCACCACTCTAGGGGCAAAATTAAAGATAAAAGTGATAATCTGAGGCCCATTTTTGAACTGAAAAAATTATTTTTCCTATAGTTGGGTTTTGTTCGAATTTTTAGCTTCGCATGTTTTTTACCCCCCCCCTTTCCTTTTTGAGAGGTACCCATTTCCCCCCTTTTAAATCAGGGGTGCTGATTATTGTTTTTTTAATGTTTTTTGTTACAAATTGTGAAAATAACCCCTAATACTCAACTAATAAAAATGTTTTAGATTTTTGGTTGAAGTTGTCCATTGAAAATCAGTAAGGGGGGGTCCCAGTTAGGTGTCTGCGCAAAATGTTTTTTGATTTTATTTTTACTTTTGGTAATTCCCTAATGCTTTAAGTTTCATTAACAAGATTGTGTTTAGTTTTGACTTATTTTTAGAAATCACTTTAAAAGTGGGTGGGGTAATTGACGGGGGCCAGCCGGAACACTTTTTTGTTATTTTTTAAAAAAAGTTCTAACTTTTACCTGAAATTTCAGATAAAAAAAAAAATTTTATGAAATGGACATTCACCAACAGTTGCATTTTAATTGTATGAATATTTTTTCATTCCGAGCCAAAAAGGGGTCTAATCAATTTTTCTGTTTTCAGTGGACGAACTTTACAAAAAGCTAAAACTTTTTTCATTGTTGAGATATTAGGTGTTAATTTTCAGCGATTTTTAAATAAATAAACTTTTTAAAAATGACAGTGTATCAGTTACTCTGATTAATATTGGAAGGTGGTACACTCTCAAACGGGGGAAAAAAGGGGGTGGGGGTAAATAAATTTTCGAAGCAACCTACAAAAATGGTGAAGTTTTTAAAGAAATGGACTCAGATTGTCTATTACTATTTAATTTTTATTAAATACGTTGTTTGATAAATTTTAACAAAAAATTCCCTTTTTATACATGTGTGTCATGGAAAAAAGCAGGGCCCTTGAACATGACATGTAGAAAACCAAATTAACCCTAAAAGCTAAAAGTTTTTAAAAAAAATTTGTTTTGCCTGAGGCGTATATTTTGAGGAAAAGTATTGTTCAAATTTAAACAATAAATGTTCTGCTTGATTTTTCCTGGCACAATGTATAAAGTCTTATTAAAGTAAAAAAAAAAATTGTTAAGTTTTATTAAGTCTTATTTAATAAAATAGAATGTGTCTGTAGGAACAAGGTTTTCCCCCCTCCCCACCCCCACCCCCTCGCATGGTACATTTGTCACAAATAAGGGGAAATAATTCAAATGTTTGCAGTTTAATGGGGTATAGCCTCAAAAAACTTTTAAAAAGGATTCATTTTTTATCCTATATTTATGGCTCACAAAAAAAAAATCCACTATTTTGCTATTTCAAGGGCCATAATTTGTAATAAATGTTAAAAATTCTCAAGAAGTGCCATGTGTGCAAAGGTACATTATGATAAGATAAAGAAAGGTTTTCATGAATTTACATTTAAATATTCTGAGAAAGGCACCGGAATACTTTGAGTAGGCACATAATTAGGTAAAAGTGCATTTTCAGTTACTTTTTCGGGGGCCATAACTTGGAAATGGGGGCCCAAACCCCAGTAAAATAGTATTGCGCAAGTTCATAGCTGTTCATCATAAATTTTAATCAAATCTTTTTGAGTAGGCATGCACAAGGTAAAAAATGGCTTTTTTGACATTTCGGGACATAACTCTAAAAATGGGAGGGACCCGTTTAAAAAAAGGAATGCGCCGTTATATCATGTTTAAAGACTAAGCGGGTTTTCATGAATCTTATCAAATATTTTTGAGTAGGGTGTCACTAGGGGGAAAAATGTGCAATTTTACTTTTCGGGGCCATAACTTAGAAATAATGGCGGGGCCAGAGAAAATAGAAAATATGAAGTTCATATATTAAAAAGACTCATGAAAGTTTCTTAAATTTTTATAAATATTTTTAAACCCCAGGCGTGTCAAAAGGTGAAAATGGGCATTTTTACTATTCCGGGGGCAAGAAACTCTAAAATTAGGGGGTGGACCAGACGAAAAATAGAAGGTGTGCAAGTTATTAGATAAAAGATTTGCGGTTTCATCAATTTATATCAATACTTTTTGATCTAAGCGCGTACAAATTTCGACGGACGCACAGCGGATTGACGGACGGACGCACGGAAAAAGCAAATCTATATGCCCCACCACCATGGGGACTTTAAATAGTAATGAAATTGAGGCCCTTTGAAAACTGCCAATTTTTGTAGTGTTGTTTCGAATATTTATTTACCCCACCCTTTTTCCCTTTTGAGGTGTCCCTCTACCAATAGAAATCAGAATTACTGTTTTTGCTGTATTTTTAATGTTTATTTAGTTTTCAAAATTGCTGAAAAAAACCCCCCTTAAAACCAACTAATGAAAAATGTTTTAGCTTTTTGGAAAAGTTCGTCCATGAAAATCAGTAAATTTGATGGGAAACTTTTGGCTCTGTGATTAAAAAAAGTATTCAGTACAATTTTAAAAATGCAACATTTTGTGAATGTCCATTGCATAATTATTTTATCATGAAAGTTTCAGGAAAAAATTTTAAAAATATTTTTAAAAGAATAACAAAAAATTGTTTTCCCCGGGTGGTACATGTCAGATTCCCCCACCCACTTTAGATGTGTATCTATAGAATTTTGTAATACTGGCAAAAATAACATTGTTAATGAACGTAAAAATGTAGTATATTACACAAAATATTAAAAAATCAAAAAACATTTTGCGCAGAACCAAAACGGGGACCCCCCCCCTTTGATTACCCACTTTGTGGTCTGTGTTGAAAAAAGTATTCAAGAAAATTTTAAAACGCAACATGTTGTAAAAATGCCCATTGCATCTTTTTTTATCACGAAAGTTCAGGTAAAAGTTTAAACCCTTTTTTAAAAAGCGGCGGAGTTGGGTTTTCCCTGGTGGTTACATGTAAAATTTTCCCCACCACTTTAAATGTAAATTTTCTATTAAAGAAGTAAAAAACTGATAACGTAACACTTGTGAATGAAATTTAATACATGGGGAATTGTTTTTAAATAAGAAAAAATAAAAAAAACATTTTGCGCGCACCTAACGCGCCCCCCCCTTTCCCAATTTTTTGCTCGAAAACTCACATATCAAAAAATTGAAAAAAGTGTCGGGAAAGATATTAATGTTTCAGTTGTGTTAGTTATTTTAAAAGTTTGGCTAAACTTCTCTAAACCCAGTGCTGAAACTGGTTGGTGAGACGCTTTAATAAAAAAAACTTGAAAAAGCAGGAGTTGTCCAAAAACATTTTGCATTCTACATTTGGACTATTGTCGCCACAGAAAAATATATTTTTTGTAACAAAAAAGATTAATGCAAGTGGCTCAATGATTGTTTCTTGCGTAAAGGTGTTATTCCCGTTGCGCGATTAAACCACCTTCTTAAGGCTTTGCACATAGTGAAATTTCATGAGCACTGTGAAAAATACCGTAAGGGAAAATACCGGGTTTTTCCATTTATTATCAGGGAGTAATCCCTTTGTATCATATGAATAAATTTTTTTTTTTTTTTTGAAGAAAAAAGGACTTCTTATTGGGTCTTTTTTCATTATCCCCAAAAAATTACAGCTCTGTGAGGGACCTTAATGAGCATTTTTACACTAAAATTTTTTGCATTTCTTTACAAGCCCTGTGGAGAAGAATGAAAAAACAACAGAAATGGATGCGGTGGTGAAGCGTGTCAAAAACCGTGAGGCATTTCAAGAAACAGAACAAAGAAAACAAAGCAGAAAGAGGAATAAAATTTAAAATAATGTATTTATATTGTTTTTTTGTGCTTAAGTAACCAGGCCCTAAAAGGGTTTGGTGTGTGTAGTATTTTGTATCACCAGAAAAACTAGCTTTCTTTATTCAAAAACCTTCCTGTGGGTCAAAGCAAATTTCCCGATTTGTTTTTTTTTATTTTTAGACCACCAGAAATGTACTTCTTTTATACTGAATTCCCTGTGGACAGGGGAAAATTACTGATTTGTTTTGTTTTGTTAGACCCCCAGAAAAAGTACTTTTTTTTTCCAAACTTTTTGTAGGTCGGGAAAAAATTAAAGGCCCCATGAGGACGATAAGATAGAAAAAACTGAAAAGGTCCCGAGGGGTGAAAACGTTTTCAAAACACAGTGAGGACATATTCAAAAAACAGAAAAAAGTAAACAAAGCAGTAAGAAGATACATACAATTTAAATACATGTATTTAGATTTTTGGCTTAAAGTAACAGGCCCTCACAAACAGCCTTCCAAAAAAAAGTGCCCCCATTTCAAAATTAAAAAAAATCAAAAAAATTATGGTTTGCGGTTTGTGATCCCAACAATTTATAATGTACAGGTCAATTTTAAAAATCTAAAAATTCATCCCCCAAAACTAATTTGCGTTTCAAAGATATGAATATTTTTTATATGGACCAAAAATTTACGAGTAGGAGGTTAATTTTTTTCATAAGATTTCTTGGGCAACGGTTTTGTCATTGATACAACTAATGCAATTTTTTAACACATCTGTACTCTACAAACCCTGAAAAGATAATAAATGTGCTATCGTCCACTTAGAAAAAAAATTGCCTTTGAGTGCCCATTTTTATGCATTGTTTCCAACAAACAATTTTTTTTTCTTTGTTATATTTTGTTAGCTGATGAAATATTTTAAATTTGGATCTTTGTTTTGCAAAAAAAATGTGTGTGACAAAAAAAAAGGTGTCTTTTTTTTTGACAATTTATTCAATTATAATGTAACGTTTGTGATTTTCAAACCAGGTGATAAGTAAAAGGAGTTAAACTTTGAAACAAGTAGTTTTTTTTGAATTTTATTATTTTAGATTGCAAATCTTTTTGTTATCATAATGCTTTTAAAAGATAGCCCAATCTGTAAAGGAACACTGCGGCTTTTAGAAGAGAAATTTGTACTCACGGTATATGTTTATATTTCTTGAAAATATAGAAAAAGGGAAAAAAACCCATACGAAATGGGTGATCGTATAAAGCCACTACTTTTGGGTTATTATTTAATAAAAAAATGTTTTTATTTGGGGGCAACATCAGTATGTGCCCCAAAGATATTAGCCAAAAATATACTTAAATGAATTAACAGGATTGTTAAAGGATGTTAAACGGGGACGTGCTTTTTGTCGTGGCAGTATAGAAATTTTAATTTTTTAAAATCGGAACTTTTATTTTAGTTCAACGAAAAAATATTCTTTTTTTTCCGGGATAATGGCATTTATATATCTAAAAGAAAATTTTATATATCCTGTTTAAGGAGTGATCTCAGTGTTTCGATAAATTCTTTTTTCGGGAATGAAAATGTTTTACATATCCTGTTTAGGGGGATTCAAAGTTAGGGCCCACATAATTCCGTTTCAGGGAAAGTTCTTAATGTTTTTTACTCTGTTTTCAGGAGGGTTTTAAAAGTTTTAAAATACTTGCTTCGAGGTGGTCCGTGTTTCTATATATCTTGTTCCCGGGAGCGATTATAATGTTTTTTATGAATCCTGTTTCAGGGAGGCTCTATGTTTCGATATTTTTGTTTAAGAGGGTTTAGATATCCCCGTCCCGGGGCCCGGGGGGTACTAAAATTCTGTCTGGGGTATTAAATTTTTTCGAGGTCCCCTGGGCTACCCTTTAAAAATCCGTATCGCGTAGCCCGGAACAATAATTTTTGTGTTAAAAAATTAATTTCAAAATTTATAGTTGTCTTTTAAACCCCTTTTTTTATGAGAGTACCGCTCGGGGGCTTTATCTTATCACCTAGTGTACATCGGCAAACAATTAACCTTTTTTTTCATACCCGCGGCAAATGTTTACAAAAACTGTGCTCGCGAGATTTTAGAGATAATCACGTCAAAAATCCGACGATAATGTTCACAAAAATAGCAAACGTCTTTTAAAATTTCGTCATTTTCCCCCACCTGCCAAAGGGTATTTCGATTCGGACCTCAATATTACGGTGATCAGAAAGAAAAGACATTTGTTTTGAGGCAGTTTAGTGTTACACCCAGTTTTTGTTTTCGTTTAAATACTTGCCTAAATGAAACAAATTTTCCCTTGATTTAGCAAAAAACGGCGGTTTTGAGAATTTTTGGAAAAACATGAATTCGGATAAAATGAGTTTCACGTGCCAAGAAATGAGAGACTTATGTAGGGCCCGTACCCGTCCTTTTATTAAAATAGCATTTAAGTGTTTAGAAAGACAGAATTAGCACATTTAAAAAATTTTGAATAAATTACAATTCATACTGCTTAAGGAACTTGCAGTTTTTAAAAATTTTATTGGGGTCCTTTTATTTGACATGTTTCATAATTATCAGGGGGAAGTTTCTCGTTTAAAAACATGTGTTTTATCTTAAAATCAAAAAGGGAAAAAATGGTAAAGATAAAAGTATTTAAAAGAACAAAATTTACAACAATGTTGTTGCTAAAATTATGAAACCCCATCAAAGTAATCATTCCTCCACTGTAGTATAGAACCAAAAGTAAAAAAAAAAGAAAGGTCATTGCCAAAAAACTTTTTTTGGGCTACCGACAAAAATATTGGTTGCTTAATGGGTTAAGGGGTGGACCCAATGTTTTTTACCTGGTTCAGGGAGTGGGTTTTTGTTTTTTACAACTATTGTTTCAAAGGGGGTATTTAATATTGTAGTTTAGGAGCAAGAATGCCCCTGCACTGTGATGTTTAAAAAAAATGAAATTCCCCAGTGGTTACCTCATACTGCCCCGGGCTTGGTTTTGCGTACTATGTTACTTTTTCTCGCCGCAGGTAAAAGAAAAAACGAATCGAGAAATTTGGAAAGTGATAGAATATCTTTTATTCCACCTAAAATAAGTTTTCATAAAAATGAGCAAAAACATCACCAATAAAACATAATACATGTACAAAACAAATATAAACAAAAAATTTTTTAAAATTATTTGGCATGTTGATAGATGGGAATTTAATGGAAAAGCGAGAATATTTGGTATCTTAGGCCCCGTTGAGTTTCCCCATTGACGAAACACTCCTCAATTGGTAAAAAGTGCCCAAAATAGCTGGTTTTTTGTTATTGCGTGATAGTGGCATTCCCGAATAAAAAAAAAGCAAAACAGTAGCCGAGTTTTTGATCATGACCTAAGAGTTTGTAATCACATCTTTCAACTTTCTTTTTATAGTTGAAGCTTTATTAAATTAAAGATGAAATTATTTTCATGTTCACAGTAGATTAAAAAATTACAACATTCTTCAATGTCCCCTTGGAAAAACAAATATCTATATATCAAATTTTAACTTCCGTTAATTTTATGTGTATTCACGTCAGGGGTTTTTAACTGTTTTAAGTTTTGTAAACCCATTTTTAGTTACTTTTTAAGCATTTTTAACCCGTATTAGTTTAAAATATTTTAACTGGGGGAAATTATTCAATAAATTTTTTTTGCCTTTTCACAAATGACCTTTTAGTGAAATTAGTAGCAAAGTGGTTTTTCAAATTTTCTTTTAGTTGATATGACCCGTAAACATAAGGGGGTGTTAAGAGTTTTTTAGCTTTAAAAAATCTTGCGTAAAACTTTTTCGCCCTTTCGTTAATTTTTTTACGCAGAGCTGGAAAAATAAAACATCAAAGGGTCAGGTAATAAAAGATTGTACATTCAATACGGAATTGGACGGAGGGTTTTTTAAAATTTTATGATAAATAAACAGTTGTGAAAGTATAAAAAATAAATCAAATGGGTTATAAACTGCGATAATTTAAACAGTTACACTTGATGATTCGGTTGTCGCGTCGGTTTAAGTTTTTTTCCGCTTTAAAATTTTTTTTGAGTTAAAGGGAAATTAAAATAAATGTTTGTTTAAGCAGTTCAAAAAGTGTATTGGGGATCCCTTTAATCAATTTTAAAAAAATTGTATTATTTAACCCCCGTTTCTATTGGCACAAATGGCACAAAATTGTTCTCCAGTAAAAATGTAAAATATTAAACCCAAGTACATAACCTTATGTTTTTAATGGTAGAGTAAGGAGAAAAAAAACATTTCCAAAATAACTGGAACAAAGGGGAAATTAAAAATTATGTTTTCTTTTTCAAAAATTTTAACCCCGTTTCTTGCGATTGTTTATTGAAAACCCTATATTCAAGACAGTGGAATTTAAAATGAATAAATTTAACCAATATTTTTCAAATCTGGGCACGGAGGGGTTAAAAGACATTTTCAACGATCCCCGTCAGATATACATTTGAAATTTTTTTTCAAATATTGTGGGATGTATCACTAAAATTTAAAATTTTAAAGAAACAAATGCATAAAGAAGGGCACAAGCCCTTTTTACTGTTATAACAAATATTTATGTGGTACTTTTCATTTCCCTTAAGAGGATAACGGAGGTTAAAGTATTTTGGGGAAAGTGGTTTTAAAATTTGATGAAAATTTTTTTTTTGTGGCTACAAATAAATGATATTCACCCAAACTATGATTTTTTTGAAAATTTTTTAGAGGTAGTTTTTCTATTGAGTGTTGTGTTTTTATTCTTGGTTATATTTATGACTTTCGTGGGACAGCCAAAAAAAAGCAAATTTTGCTGTTTTAGCGACTTTTTAAGGTTTTATGACCTTCTATCTGAAAATTTCCCTTTTTCAAAGACGAAAAATATAGATCTACTGAAAAGTCACCATGAACACCCCGTAACAGTCTTTTTCTACTAGTAAAATGAAGGACACTAAAAATGGCTTAATAGGAAAAAACTTTAAAAATCTTCTTCCCCTGAAACCACAATCCCTGGGCCCTTTTGTATTGGTATGTAGCATTGCCTAGGGGTTTCCTTACCAAGATTGTTAAAATTATCCCCCGGGGGTGAAAAGTGGCCCCCCCGGGGGGTGGGGGGTGGTCCCAAAATTTTTTCCTGATTTGTATAGGAAAAAAATTTTAAAAAATCTTTTTGTCTAAAACCCACAATACGGGCCTTTGATTTTTGGGTATGTAGATTCCCTATTGTCCTCCCCCAAAGTTGTCCAAATGTGCCCCTGGGGGGAAAAGAGGCCCCCCCCAGGGGGTCACAATTTAACTAGACTTTTTAAAGGAAAAACTTTAAAAATCTTCTTGTCTGAAACCACGGCTTTTTCCTGTTATTTGGTCGCGGACCAGAAACTTTCGGTCTTATTTTTTGTATTAATTATTTCTTGAATTATTATCGGTGTTTCTACCGTTTGGGGTCAAAAGTAGTCCACCCTAAAAAAGTTTTTTTTCATTAGTGTTGAAAAAAAAGCCCCCTCCTCAGGTGATTAGTCTGTATAAAAAAGACTAATGCTATTTATTCCGTACAGTGTTGAAAAATAGCCCCAAAACCTCTGGTGACTTAAGTCTGTTCAATAACTTTTTGGTTTTTATTCTTTAAAGAAACCGAATTGAAAACTACAAACATTTCAGTTAGAAGCCCAAAAATTACTTCCCAGCAAATAAACAACGAAAATTACAATTTTTAAAAGGAACATTTCCAGCAAAAATTAAAAAGTCTTTTTTCCAAAAAACTGTTTACGTACACAAAAAAAAAATCAATATCTCTATCGGTTTTTTTGTGACTTTAAATGCTACAGATTTTATTTTTTTCGTCAAAGACGGAATAAATCGCAAAAATTTTATTCCGTCTCATCCCTGCACAATTTGTCAGATAAGCCCATTTTTTAAATATATCTGGATTTCATTCTTTGACATACACAAATGCGTAAAAATAAACTAAAAAATTTTTAAACCATCTACCAAAACAGTCTCTAATTGTTTTGGGCCCCTTTTTGCATCTAAATTTAATGTCTTTTTATCTCCTTTTGTGTGTAAATTTTTCTTTCTTCCATAGCAAAACGGAATTAAAAATTGCAATAAAAATCAAGGCATATTACTGCCAATTTCAGAATAGCCGCCTTTTCAGTGTTTGCATCATACACTTGTAGTCACTGACTGATCCTTTTTTCTTATCTGAGTGGCAAATTTTTGTAACGCATTTACTTTAACTCCCCCCCAAGTCGCGAGTCAAGTTTGGGGTTTTTTCCCATTTTTTTGTCTGAAAAAAACACATAAATTGTCAGTTACAATGTTTTTATGGTTTTAAAACTTGAGTATTACAGTTTAGCCGTATCTGAAAATCAGTTTCAAATAAAAATTTTTACAATCTGGATGATTACAATTAGTAAAAACTGTCCCTTTAGTGTCGAAATTTACTAAAAGTATTAATTTTTCTGTCATCGAGATAAAAATCATTAATTCATTATAGCCTCATAAAAAATAAAATTAAGTCAGGCATAAGTTTATACATGTAAAATTAACATGTTTTTTCCCCTTGGTCGGAATCTAAGTTTACAATAGTAAATCATACCCCGATTGGCATCATTTTCATGTCGAAAAGTAAAATTTTTAATTTAAACAAAAACCCCCCTGTTTAAATACGTTCTACTAAAAAGGAATAAAGTTCTGTGATTTTTGAGATTTCCCCAAATATTGGCTTAATTAACTGAAAATTAGCGTGGTACAGGGAAAAACCTCTGCAAAAAACGCCCAAAATTTCTCAGAAAAAGGATTGACCGGTGAAAGGCTCGAACCCTTTCCCCCCCACCCCCCAAAATTGCCCCAAAAAAAGGATTACAGTGATTTCAAGTTGCGACTCCCCATTTGACTACGGGGTAGTCACATATAAATGGATTACAATTCCTTTTAGAAATCACACGGGCCCAAATTATTGCAATAAAGCAGAAGTCAGCATTGATTTGGGGGGACGAGTTAGATAACGCTTTTTTTACATTATTTTTTTCCGTTTGACTAAAATGTTCAGCTCACATACACACGGTTTCTGTATGCATAAAATTTGAGGGTTTTCTATGAAAATGTATAATTTTTTTGATATGGGAATTCTTTTTTCAAGAAATTTCAATCGATGACAATCCTTTGTTTTAATTTTTAACATCGGGGGTTTTATACAAAACTTCGTTTTAAAAAAAGTGGACTCTTTTGGGGAGAAAATAGGGAAAAAAGATTTTATTTTTAATTTCTTTAAAACGTGATGAAATTTGATTTTTAAAAAAGGCGATCTGCTGACTTTATTCCCCTTTAATTGCCTTCCAAATACTAAATTAACACCGTCCTTTTGACAAAAAAATCGAGTCACATGTGTTTTAAAAATTTTTAAAAATATAATTATTTTTCCTTCATATCTTGCCCACCCCTTTCAATTCGGGGCGTCAACTTTAAAAAAATCGAAATACTGTGCTTTTTGACACCCCCCCAGATAGACGCAAAATTAACTAGTAGTGATCTCATACATTGTATTTTACCGCGACGGATTAATCTCATCATATGTGCTTTTTACAGTAGGAAAAAAAATGTTTAGTTAAAAACTAATTGAGCCGCCACATGAGAAAACCAAAATAGTGCGTTTTCGACCAGCATGAAACCAGATAACCTGCGCATCGGGGCACTCTACTCATGTTCTTTTGTTCGTAATAGTTATCTAATTGCAATTGGCGTTGAAAGCGAACACTAGATCCGGCCGGGGCTACAGACGCATATGTTGGTTTTTCCCCGTCGCGGGTCATTTTTTTTTTGTATAAATAAATGTTTCCGTTTCATTTTAAAAAAGTGAATTTAAAAATTTATAGATTCTTTTTGAATTTAATTTTAGGATTGTATATATTTCAATAAATTTAAAGGATATTAAGCTTTGTGAAATTTTAAATTTTTTTTTACTACGTCGTTTGTTTTGGGGGTGAGATGAGCCCGTTAGGCTAGGTTTCGTAATTGTTATTCGAACAGTCTTTTGATTTGTGGGCCTTTTTGTGTTTTCATCGTTTTCAAAACATGTATTTTAAAAAAAAATTTTTTTTTCCAAAATCCTTTTACAATATGAAATTCCGCTTTTAATGACACTGTTGTTTCGTTCAAATTTAAATTTGATATTGAAAAATTTTTTCATCTAAAAATAATTTATGGACCTTGGGAAAAACTCAAGGGTCCCCCAAAACCTCCCTCAAAATCACCCATCTTGAGAGTTGGCTCGATGTCACTCACCTTTTTGAATCAAAAGGGGTCTTTTGAGTAAAGACGTGACCCTTTTTCAAATTTTTTTGGTGTATAAAGAGTGGTGTTTGGAGTATTTATGTATCCCTTTAAAGCCCCTGGGTTTTGAAAAATATCCTCTACAATTCCCGGGGTATATTGCAACCTGTATTTGAAGTAAAAGGGTCGATTGCAAAAAAGGTAACTGCTACATTATCAAAATTTTTTAAAAGTCTTAAAATTTTCAAATTTATTGAATGATGTTTTCAAGAAATGGAAAAAAAAATGTAATTGTTTATGTTGGACTATTAAGGAATTGTCATTTTACAATTTCGATACTTAATTTCTTATTATCATTATGTAAAAACTTTGGAATAAATTAAAATGTTGCACATGATTAACTGAAAGACCATAGTCTAGTTTTTTAAAAGCTGAAAACTTTAACACAAAAAATTTGTTTTTTAAAGAATAGTGACATTGTAAGGTAAATTTTAAAGAAAAATTTTTAAAGTTTATTACACAATACGGACTGTCCCATCAATACATCACAGTGTTTGTTGTTCTTCTCCCAAAGATTGGTTGGAAAGAATCAACTAAGAAATAATAATTTTGTTGTATTTCGTTTTGTACCAGTTCAATCTCGACAGTTCAAAAACTTTAAACTAAATAATTTTTCGGTTATCTGCGGAGGTCATCACATTATGTCGCATTATGCAGGATTATCTTGAAAATAAATTCCGCAAAAATTTTTTTTTTGTACCAAAACCCCTTTTCATCGTTTTTTTTTTTTTTTTTTTTACATTTTAAAACCCCTGCGACCCATAGAAAAACACTTTTGGGCGGAGCAAACTACACGCGTGATCCTCTCACGACAGCTACTCATTTATTACATCGTTTGATGTAAAAACCCCCTTCGGGATTTTCTGAATTGGCAGTAAAAACTCTGTAACTAGGGTTTAAAGGGGTTCATTGAAATACATGGGTTTCTTTTGATCTGAAAAGTAAAAATTTTGGGGTAAACTTGTCTCCAAAAGCCTGCCCCAAATTTCCCTGGGATTTGGTCCGCGGACCCCAAAAAAATTCTTCGTCGTAATATACTCCTGGTATTTGGGCGCATCTGAAAACTTCCCTATTAAAGAAATTATTTTAAGAATGTCACCCCCCAAAAGATACCAAGCCCCTTTTCTGAAATATGCTCCCCCAAAAAAAAACCCCTTTTTCCCGGGGGTACTTCCCCTTTAAAAGGGATAGAATTAATTCGGGGAAACATTTTGTTCTATATATTCCCCCGGTTTTGGTCCGTTGGGCCAAATAAAATTTCCCGTCGCTATATTACTCTGGTATTTGGCCGCATCTGAAAAATTTTTTAAAAGAAAATTTTTTGAGAATGTCCCCCCAAAAGACGCCAAGCCCCTTTTTGAAAAAATTTATCCCCAAAAAAAACCCTTTTTTGGATATTCCCTTAAAAGGCATTTAGAATGAATCTATTGGAAAACATTTGTCTTCTATATTATCTGGATTTTGGTCCCCGGACCCAAAAAATTCTTCGTCCTATATATACTCCGGTATTTGGTCCGCATCTGAAAATTCTATATTAACAATTATTTTGGAATGTCACCCCCCAAAAAATGCAAACCCATTTTTGAAAAATTTTCCCCCCAAAAAAAACCCCTTTTTCCGGGGGTATTCCCCCCTTAAAAAACATTAGAATAATCTTTGGAAAAAAATTTCGTCTCTCTAAAAAATATCCCCGGTATTTTGGGGCCCCGGGCAAAAAATTCTTCGTCGCTATATATACTCTGGTATTTGGTCCCCATCTGAAAACTTCTAT